>NW_025336072.1:1230049-1264941 GCF_004798865.1 Varanus komodoensis
ATTATGATAAATCGTGACTTATTTTTATCTCTGAGTGATGCCATTGGCATAAAAAATGACCCCGAGTAGCAGTGTTGAACCCAACTGCCCCCTAACATCAGCAGACAGTCTTCTGACCTCTTCTCCTTCTTCCTTGCAGCAGACCGAAAGCAACATTTTCCCAGTATCCTCAGCTGAGATTGTGTGTCATGAATCTGTTTTTAACATTGTATGTCCATGTAATTGCATTAGTAGATGCATGGCAAGAAGATGAGAAATATGGAAAGTCTGTTTGTTACTTTTCTCAGCCTGCATTAGTTTGTCTTTTTCTATCTGTTTCTAGTATTCCTATGAATCATTTAGTCATTTGTGTCATGTAAAGCTTTCTCATTGTTATGTTTTATGAGACATGCAGACACTTAACCAGGAAGCAAAATATCCAGTAATTTTGATAGATTTCATTGTGCTGGGAAATAAAGCTGGATGATCTGTGATTGATCAATGTCACAATAACAAACTGAAAGAAAGGACCACATTCTGGGCAACTGCAATACTTTAGGATGCTTTGCTCATGCCTATTTCCCAATCAGATGCAATTATGTCTGGGTACTATGTATCTTCCCTGAAGAGCAGCATTCAGATGGCAGTGTGACATCTGGCAACCAGGGCTAGTTCCAAGTTTCATCAGTTTTATATTTCTTCTCTTGTGATATGGCAGCTTAATAGAGCCTCTATCACCACAAATATCCTTAATTATAAGCATTTTGTACTACCGCACTCCCTGTATGTGAGATAATAAGATAAGCTGTAAATCCTTCATGACAGTAATTTTTATAACAGAAACACTCTCTGAATCTTTGCAGTTGGAGTGAAGGATGCCGTGCCGAAGGACGGGTTCCCTCCCTCCCTCTCACTGACCCTGGAGGTGCTGCATGGCACACTGCAAAGTCCTTTGCAAGCCTTTCCTCAAAACATTTTGGGACTTTGTGGCAAGGTGGCAGAAAAGTTTTAAACCTGAAGATGGGGCCTTGTGCTCAAATGGCCCACAGTGTTGCATAGTGCTACAGCTAGAGCATGTGAAACAGTGCAGGCATCACCAGGTGTTTTTGGCAGATTGCTCTTCGGAAGCGTTCCCCCCACATTTTTCAGGTTTTGTTCAGGGGAAGATGGGAGAAGTCTAATACTGCTAAATCAGGGATGCACAACCAGTGGCCTTGAGACCACATGCAGCCCTGGTCTCTTCCAAGGCAGTCCCCTAAACCAGCAGGACCCCAGTCACTTTCCCGCGCAAAGGACACAAGTTTCAAGATCACTGTCTTCCTGGTGCTAGTGGCAACAGACAAATAGCAATTCCAGCATAAAGCAACAGGAGATGGGAGACCCCCTATCTTCATCTCTTCCCAGTGCATAGAGAGGAGGCCCAGCTCTTGCACATTACAGTCTGCTTGGACAGATGCATCCAATTCACAGGAACAGGCAGAAAGGCAAAATGACTTGGCAGTTTCAAGGTTGCCTAGTGAAGATTCTCCGGCAAAATGTGAAAACTGACCTGCCTTGGAAAAGGCGGGAGACACTTCAGAGCTGGTGGGGGAGAAAATTGTGGGGAAGTTCCTTGACCCAGTCAGGAGATGACAGGCGAAATGAACAGACCAATTTTGAGGTGTCCGGTGTTCCTGCCATTGAGCCTTCAAGCAGCAGGAGCCAGCCTCAGGGTGGTTCTTTGAGCATTTTGGAAAGCAGGGACTTAGATTCAGCCCTTTACATGGCAGATGCTTCTCCCACATTTTAAGGAGAAAGCTACTTTGATTTATACTGCTCTGTAACCTGTCAAGCTTTAATAAAAGAACTGAGTCTGCCGGAGAGGGAAAGAGGGAGGGAGAAAACAGCTCTCAACACCGTGATCCCCAGATCTCCATGGAACAGTCCATGCATGTGTTTGGAGGTGGGTATGTAGGAGTGAAATATACTAGCTGTGGTTCTTGGGGATGAAACCATCATGGTCTAAAGGCACTTTGGAAATTTTACTCTTTCCCACTGTGGCATCACAGTTCAGATCCTCATCATTAGCCTGTCAGAAGCTCCAATCAACATTGGCTTCCTCAGCCATATCATGAACTCCCATCATCTTTGGGGATCATCTTAAGGATGGACAGGAAAGCTGTTCTCTGAATTCATGGTGTCATAGCCCGAGATGTCTATATGTCAATGTCATCAGACTGCAATGGAAATGCAGTAGAGAACTGGCCATTGTTTGCCTATCCAACTCTCACAGGATGGAATTCATACACTAGTGTTATTTCTGCTTCCCAATGCTCTCTTCATCCCAGGTACTAAATGGCAAACTAGAGTGGGCAGGGTTGAGGCAGCTTTGTATTGTGTTGAGCTTCCCCCATCAGAGGCTCTGAAGTCTAAATCAAAGCTGATCAGCAAGACTGATCTTTCTAGTTATGAGTTGGCATAAGTTTAATTGAAATTATAGCATGATTTAAATCCTACCCATGGAGTTTCTGCTCCTCTCAGATGCATTTTAATTTCAACTATAAGAGATGTAATAACAAAGTTTACAAATATGATGAGAAAGCCAAAATGAAAATCACAAAAATTAATTTGCCCAAAGATTTGGACCAATGACTTTTTACTGTATAAATCAACCTTCCTTATCCAAATCACTTAGGATGTATTCAATATCACTTTCTGAAGTTTGTTGAAATGCAAAGCCTGATGCATGTGCAGACACATACACAACCACTTATATAGCAACAACGCTGTTAATAAATAAATCTTATTCTATTTAAATAAATCCAGTTCTATCACCCCCATGAGGGATGCCTCTAAGCCTCCAAACTCAGTGAGCGCCCAATGTGAGGTCTGGTGGTGGTAACCACCAGGTGCTGTGCCTTGCATCCAGATTTTTACCGAGTGGAAAGCTGGTGAGGCAAAGGGACGGGAAGTGGGTTGTGTACTGGAACTGGTGCAGCTATGTGGCCCCAGCCATCTCTCCTCCCTTCTCTCCCTTTTCTTCCCCGCTCTGAGGCCCTGTGGTGACCTTGGAGGAGAGGGGTAGCTGGAATGATTCCTTCTGTGCTAGCTGCCAGGGCTGAGCAGGGGTTTGGCCTTCAGAGTCTGAGCAACATGGTCAGACAATCTCAGTACTAGGCATCTGGAAATTCTATACTGTCCTAGTCACTATCGGGTGGCCATATGATTGCTCCCTAATTCAGATACAAAGGACATTGTTACTCTTTGCTTGAATAATAGTTCTGTTTTATTCAAATAACATACTAGCTGGAGATTGCATTGCTTAAGGCTGTGTTCTTTTATTTAAATACAGCAACAATTTAAGTCATACAATATAGATCCTTGCAAATAAGTCCCACTGAACTTAATGGAGCTTATTTCTAAGTAACCATGCACAGAATTTATTGAAAAGCCATCAGATTTTTAGCTGGACTATAGCCCGTCTGGAAGACTTAGTATAAATATCTTGCTATATTTTAAAATACTGAACTTTCATGCTCAGTTAAAATTTCAATTGCATTCTCCTGAAAGCAAGTAAAACAGCCTTTATTTATCATGCAACTCAACAAGGAATGTATGGCTCTACCAGTTGCAATATCTGCAACCCAGTAACAGTATGGATCAATAAATTTGGTTATGCAGATTTAAGCATACAGTGAAAATACATGCAAAACATAGGTTTACCCAGAAGTAAAATCCTATAGTATTTAATGGGTTTACTCTCAGATAGAATATGATTGCAGCCTTAAATAATAAAATCTTAACAAAGGGTACTGTATAGAATAGGAAAATAAGAACATTAACTATGATAAAGACAGCAAAAGGACCCAAGGAAGAAAGGGGATTAAAATAAAGCACTTTTAAATGTGACCATATTTGACTACTTTGATGGATATCAGCTGGCTGAATTAATTGTGGATGAACTGCATTCAGAAAGAGTGGCCTTTCTTAAGCATTTTTATCTCACCCTTAGTGATGTGTGTGTGTAAAAGATGTAACATTTTCAATTTCAATATGTTGAAGAAATTGAAATTGAATTAAGAAACTTTGCTAACGTGTATACATCACTGCTTCACAGGGGTGAGTGGGTAGACACAGAATGCATCCAGCAACCAACCAACCTATACTTAGGTCTTACCATGGGTATCTGAATCAGAAATGCTGGTAAAGTCCTCCCAAGCCAGGCTGAGAAAAGCCCTTTGGAAGCTGGTAAAAGCCCACCTCAAAAGAGAGGCCATACCTCTACTTTGGACTGAAGTCCAATATGGAGAACTTCCTACAGCCAGTCCCTGAAACCTCTCTTAAGAAATCCTACAATCCAGTTGGACCAATTCCTGTTCACCGAATTGTTCCTCATTTTCTCTGGGCCCCTGCCTCCCTGCTCCTGCATTTCTTCTGCTCAAGTCTGCAGTGAAACAGAAAAAAGACAGCCACATATCCCTTTCCAAATATCTTCTTTGGCTGTGTGAAGGAAGCAGAGGCCCGGAGGAAAGGAAAGCTCCCTGAAAGGTCCTCAGAGTCCTTGTGTTCCAGTGTGTGCCACCACTAACCAAGCGACCCCAGCTGCCACACTTTCTCTAACATATTTTGTTTCGACTACTTCAGCCAAAAAAGAAAAAATCAGGGTGCATCTTAGAAGTTCATTGTATCACTACTATTTCAACAAAAATATTACTCAAGAAGGTGATTCCATTTTATCCAGAAACTATATGAAGTTACCTACATTTGATTTACAGATCCTATATTTAAAGCATGGCATTCAGGGGGATTTTTAAAAGAGTTTCTATATTGGTATTTCTTCTGCAATACCGATGACAATACAATAGGCTGGTGACATAATGTCCAGGGGAACCAATATACTCCCAGACACTCTTTACCTGCCAAGGTCCCCCCCCCCCCCCAGCCATTATCACATTTTCTTACCAGCAGTCAAAATTATCATGAAACAGGTTTCTGTTAGTGTGAAAATTGTGGGTTTAAGGGAGTTGTTCCGTTTCATGACTATACCTTACCTCTACACCAAACTTTATCCTTTGGGCAGGTTTCTTGGCTTGCATCCTAAGGCAAACAGTTTGTAGTGGTGCACAGGTATTTCTGAAGCTGGGTGTCTCCATACTAACAAATGTTGCTTATGCCAGTATTACACTGTCTTACAGTCGAATGGATTCAAAATACATTTAAGTGGATCTAACAGGCAATCAGCAATATTGGCACTGCAATGCATGGCATCCTTCCTCCATTTGTTCAACTTTGGACACCTATTTCATGACCTCGGTGCACAATGAGCTTGCATGATTTATCCTGGCCACATAAGATGACAAACTTGCACACATTGATCCAATTACAATCGCTCACAACTACTGTCTCATGCACTGTTTGCCGAATGAGCACCAACACCCACAATTGACCTCGTCATCATCTGTCAACATAAAGCTGTAGCTGAAGGCCCCTTGGCCAGCTTCCTTGGATTACTGCACTGCACTCCCCGTGCTTCTGCCTTGGCAAACTGTTCAGAAATTGGACTTGGACCTGAATGCTGCAGCCAGACTGTTGACTGGAGCTGGTTGCAGGGAACAGGGGAGGCCCTTGTTGCAACCGCGTCACAGCCAACCGGTCTGTTTCCAGGTCCAATTCCAAGTGCTGCTTCTGGCTTGTAAAGCCTAGATAGTTTGGGACCAGGCTTGCCTGATAGAGCACCTTCTCCCCCCTGAGCATGCCCAGGGCTCAGGATCCTTTTTTGCTGCCTTCAGACAGGCTTCTTCTAGATTGCTGCTTCTAGGCTGCAGAACGTACTGACGAGGCAATAGGTTCCTTTCTTCTCTGCTGCCCTTCCATGGGCAGGGAAATACAATTTGATTAAAGCATGTCTTTGTTGTATAAGATGGTTCTTTGGTCTAGACAGTCTTTGTTCGGTTACTGTTATTTTCAATGCATTTGCTTTATCATTGTTTAAAGCAAGCTATTTTAATGAAAATAGTTCCTATGGTTGTTAGCCAGGGTACAGATCAAATCAATAAATAAACTCTGCAATTGAGGACAAACTGTCTATTTATTCTATTCAGTTTAGTTGCTGAGTGGAACCTGGAGCTGACATTCATAATTTGTAATATATAAAAAAGTGATGTTCATCACATTCCAAAAAAGCTTTGTTAATTAGACAGATCATGAGCTGTTAAATTATCTGTTGCACAGAGATTGACTTGAGAACAGTATGCGTAACTTATCTCTGCTTCTTCACACAATGCATGCATCATATGGTATTATCAATCATGTCAACAATCTTGCCTTGCTCAGAGGAGTAAGATTTTGGCCCTACACACTTCAAGGATATCGATTAAATCTGCCTGCAAGCTTTTGCAGAATTGACTGAGTTCTGGATCTCGGGGGAGCAGCTCACAAGTAGCAAACTCCATTATAACATCTAACCAAGTGGCATGACTGACTTAGGATGTGTGACACTGTGATTTTAAAGGGGAGTTGTATTTGACCGTATTTAAATGTCAAAGGCAAACTGAACTAAAAGGCTCAGTCCTCTGTAGCTACTTTTCTAGTCCATGTGTACAGAAATAGCACTGATTTAAGCACAGTGTTTTATCAGGACATCAGGACTATTTTGAGACCCTAATGGTTTTTCACATGTCTGAAAGCAGCCCAGAATTGGCTCAGCACTTGACCACCTCAAGCCAACTGCATGCTGTGCATATGTAGTATTTCCACAGCAATTCATTGAAGCTGGATGTGTCATGCAATTTTCAAGAGTCCCCCTTCCCCGCTTCAAGTTTGCCCCATGTGACTCTGCAAAGAGCCGGACTTCTGTAAGAAAAGAATCCAGGCATTGTGTTAATTTATGTAGCAACTGGCGTGAGAGACCCTGAATGGAAGTTTCTTCTGTAACCAACTGAAAAATGAAACTATTCACTTGGATATCTCAGTGTATGTGAACTGAATGCATTATGCACACATTCAGAATGCATTGGTACCCAGCCAGGCTCAATTCTCACCTTACCTCAGGCTGGTACAACTTACAGCCCACCAACCTGATCACAATCCCAAACCTACATGTATTAGCTGAAGGGGAGGCTGTCCAATGAAAATAGGATGTGAGAAATAATAATCTTGCTACATCCTGCCTTATAGTACAAGATCAAGCAAAAAAACTCACAAAAATGTAAGGAAAATAGATTTCAGGTATGGAAAATCTGGTTTAAAAATGGCATACTTTTCTTGGCTGAGGTATAATTTTGTGAATTATACCTGAAGTGAGAGGCATTAAAACCTTGATATTTATTTCCAAGATAAAATTTAGCATTGTTTACCCTCCCCTCCCCAGGTATAAATGTGAGTTAGAATCCGCTTGTGGAAGGTTTGGAACAGTCACCCACTGAGGCCACTTTGGAATTTTCTAGAACCTATTCAGATCTCTCCTAGAGCTTGGGATAATGTGAGGGGCAAGAGACACTCCCCACAGCAGGGGTGGGCAGAGGGTAGATCTCCAGATATTTAGGACATTAGCTCCCAGAAGCCCCACCAGCATTGCCAATGTTCTTGATCTTTTTTTTTTTTTTTTTTGGGAGGGGGGCATCTGCAACATCTGTAGATTGACTTTCTACCCACTCCTGCTGCACACCCAACTGGCAAAAATAAATTCCTTATGGAGCCTTATCTCTCTGCTTTTCATCACGTGCTCCCATTGCACAGTGAGTTTCACAGATCGCATCAGTGAGCAGGAGGCATCCAATTTTATAGAGCTGAACAACTGCCCCCTTCTCTTTAACCATGCGGACTAGCATTGGTCTTTGCTGCCACTTGTTTTTCCTTCACAGTGGGGTTCCTTCTTTAGCTTGCTTTTTATGATTGGCCATCTGGAAATAGATGACACACCTTCCTGGCCATCTGTGTTAGAGCTGGATATTCAATAGAAAGCAACAATCACCTTCCTCTTTCCAGCACCAGCACTGGAATTCTCCCTGCTTCAAGAGGATTATGTGGGATTTGTGCCTGCTGGTGTGAATGAAGTATAGAATTGGTGGGGCAGTCACTGCTGCTGCTTCCTCTTCTCCTCCTCCTGACTATGCCTTCTAGCCTTTGTAGACTGTGGTGACCAGTTCCATCCAAACATTTTTTTATAGTGTGCCATTTCATTTAGTATGAAACCCAGTCAATACAGCCCAGCAGATGGCTTAATAATTGAACTAAATAGAAGTCTCAACTAATAACTAGCAGAAAGAGTTTCAAGTATGCATCTGCTTTGGATGAAGCCCAAATGCCAAAACAAAACAATCAGCTTTAGAAATATTCAGACTTATTCTGAAGTGAAGCAGGTATTTTCTGAAGTGGCTCAAAGTGAAGTGAGTTATTCCCAAAGTGTTGCATCTGCTTGTGGGAGGAGCATATATGTTTTCATTGTGAAAACCTAGCCAAAATCACTATATTTATGAATCCTACCCAAGTTTCCAGAAAAAGAAACTGCCGAGCAAATGGAAGGGTAGAAGAGAGAGAGCAGGGGCAGGGGGAGAGAAGGTGGTACAGGACACCTATAGTTTCCAATCAGGTAATGCCATTATTAGGCCTCTTCAGACGAAGTACTTTTGGAGGAGATGCTGGTCCATATCTAAGAATTGTGGCAGAATTTATTTTCTGTTGTTTTTACTAGTTTTCTCTGGTAGAAGGGATGCAGAAAGTGTTCGTTGTGGAGTGTTGATTGTTGCTCAACTTTAACCTTGCAACTTGTGGCTGCTCTTGCAGTTTTATATGCCAGCTCTGAACTTGTAGCACATTTATGCTCCAGAACTGTGGTCCCACACTAATCATGGGCCCATGCCTGGCTCAGGTGGATCAAGTTTGCTGCCTCTCTGTTGCAATGCAATACCTTAACTCTGTACATGGAACACATGCTCTGCCCCAGTACGGAGCTGCTTCCCTGAGCCAGGGACTGTGCTAGGGTGGACACTTATGAATCACCCTGAGAAAAGAGAAAAGGCGCCTCCTAAAGAGAGGACAAAAGAGTACTCTGATCTGCATGGAATTTGCATTTATTAATTTATATGTATTGATGTAAATTTTGAAATAACAACTATAAATTAGATAAAAATGCCACTGCATTCCATTGTAATGAGAAAGACTGCAACCAGTTGAATGGCGGACTTGCTCAACCTACTCTCCAGGTGCTGTTAATGGGCAACTCCAAGGCCAAACTCTTCCTTCTGATGGTTCTAGTGCAAATTTAGACCAGAAAGCCCTTCCACGAGAGGATGTTTTCAGAGTAGACAGTCCTCTGCAAGCCTTCGACTAGAGCAGTGCACTCATATAGAAATGTATTGCTCTTTTTCTGCCTACTAAAGCTGTGAGGATATAGCTGATGTGGAGGTTCTTGCTTGGAAACTGCTGGATGTGCCAATGTTCTTCTTCCGCACTCCCTCATCCATCCCCATCCAAACAGCATTGCTCTCTCTGTGACTTATTCTATCCACTCTCTCAATTAATACTGCCAACAACCAGCATTCTGCTTTGTTTACTTTGTTTCCTCTTCTCAGCTTAAAATGTGTCCGTAGTACATTGCTCAGAGAATGTGTGTTTGTTCAAATGTAGAGCTACTGGTAGCAGGCAACTTTACCCATAGTCTATCACTGACTTGGAATCAATGTGCTTAACCGTGCACTGGAATTGGGGCATTGCACTCTCCCCCCCTCTCTCTCTCTCTCTCTGTGTCTAGTGTGCAGTTCTGTAAACTGACTCCACAACCATAGCAGAGGGATTTTACCTGTCAGGTTGTATTGCTCCAGGTAGACAAACCCCCATATTGAAATTGCAGCTGGACTCATCAGAGCAGGGTGGAAGTGAGGAAAGAGAAGTATTTTTACTTTCTTCCACTAGCAGCTGTGGAGATTTTTTTGGTAGAAATTCTCTCCCATTGTTGTCAATGGGAGAAAATCCATTTGTACCAGCTCTAGGGCTAGCAGCTGTAGGTCTGCTGCCAGTTTGGGAATGTGTCTGAAAGCAAGAATGTGCCTGACACATCCTTCAACACCTCCTTTACCTTTCTCTAATGTTGGAATTTGAATGTAGAAGAAGAGCTAACTACATAAATTTTCCACAGGGGCTAAGGGTTTAGAGGTCCAATCTTTCCTCTGAGGGCAACCCGCCCCCCTCACTGTCACTAGCGAAGAAAGAATAAGGGAAGAGATGAATGAGGGATGAGATGAGGTTCTTGGCTTCATCAGGTTGTTCTGAATTCCACTTCAATGGGATTCTGTCACTCCCATTCTTACTTGTGTTCCTCTTGTCATCCAACCATGAAAAGTCCACTCTCTCATATGAACATGTATATGAAGGGGTGGGGTTTTTGCTTTCTCTTTTTGGAATAATGCATATTATAAATCACAGCTGTTTCAAAATAATACACTTGCTAAACCCAGTCTCATATTCAAGAACTTGCAAACCTTTTACCTTAAAATGAGCTTCCTTCACATTTACATGTGGGCCTGTGAGCAGGCCAAGTTTAAATGACTGTAAATCATTCTTTCTCTCTGCCTCCATAGAAGGAGATCTAGCATGTCCCCTGACCCCTGGGATGCCCTTGCAAGCACTACAGGATTTAGTCCTAATAGATGTATTGAATGTCTCATCAAAAGATGCTCTGTCCACTCAGAATCTGGCAGATTTGTACATGCCTTTTCCATCATTGCCCCTTGTACCCCAGTTCAATATCAACAGGGAAAATAAATTGACTGCTATGACTATTATTTGACCCAATTTATTTCAGCAGAAATGCTTTCTTCACATAATTTTTCCTTCAAGAGGCATGCACATTAAGACCTAGCAGCAAGACTCTACATGAATGAAATACCTCTTAGGAAAACATATAATGGGCTTGATAAGTAAACGTGATTAAATGTTCTTTGAAATTATAATTCACTTTCTTGTTTATGTCAAATGCTGCACAGTGTAAGAGAGCGATGTTTAGAAGAACAGAAGAGGAGGAGACAACGAGCAACCAAGAAGATCAGTACATTTATTGGCACTTTTATACTTTGTTTTGCACCATATGTAATCACAAGGTAAGTTTGAAGGTAGCCACTTCCATTCCTTCTAAATAAACTGATGGTACAGAACCAGTATTGCTCACATCCACACGTTATTAAATGTCCAGATGGGAAAAAAAGGCTTCAGTGTACTGTCAGATGTTGCTCAGATTTTATGGTCCTCCTCTTAGCAAATATTAATTAATGCATCATTTCAGATTCCACACCCCAATGGGACTGAGGAGAGTACATTAGATTCAGGTGCAAGATCAGTAAGCATTAGACATGCTGCACATGCTCTGGGACAAATAAATGCATGCAAATGCCCAAAGTTTGTAACTGGTGTCTAGGCTAAGAAGGTGCCGAAGTTTGCACCACGGATGCCATGCAGCACATTAGTAGCACTTATATATCTGGTTATTGTGGGTATTGAACTAGATTACCGAAGGGCATACCACTTTTTGGAAATTTGAAGAATAAGTGGGGATGCCCATCACACTCTGAACTCAGAGGAATCCAGGCATCTTGTGGAGAGTGAGAGATGCACAGAGCTGAAGGCTGCTTCCCAGACAAAGAGCTAGGCAGGTGATTTGGGCTGTCTAACCTTGGTGCTTAAGAAGTGGAGCGGATGTGGTTGAGGTGGTGCCAGGTTATTTCATCCCTTGGTGGCATCAGTCTCCCGCTCTTCCTGCCTCCTGGAATAGCCATTCAACCCATTAAGCAGCTGCACTGCAGGGAGGGGTGGGGGGCACCATGAGTGCTGAGGTGCAGCTCTGGCATCAGAGCTGTTTTACATTGTCAGAGCTGGGATTCTGGAAAGTTCTGTAGCCACCCAGGTGTGGCCTAGGATCCATAGGATTGCACTGCCCATCCTGAATATCTCCGTCCATGAATCTAGCCTCTTCCCTCAAATATGCCAGTGCTTCTTTGCTCTCCTTTCTCCACCACACACATGTAAAAAGCCCAATAAGAGGAAATGGGGAACTGCCTCCATCTGCCTGGTGAACATTTGTACCAGTCTTGCAAGAGAAGTACTTAGTCATATGTATCACATTTTTCCATCTTAGAACTACAAGATTAATCATGTGGTTTATAACTCCACACTGATTAATAAGGGCATTCTTATTGCAAATGCACCAGAATGTTCATTTGGAATAATAATGGTTTAAAAAAAAGATCATAGAGGAATAGATATTATGAAGTTGTTTACTGAACAATAATGAATAGTTTGCATTTGGTATCAGAGAGGTTCACAAAAATGCATGTTCTGTTGCTATGAACAGTTGCTGGGAAGAAGCAAAAAGAGAGAGAAAAACTGTATTGAAAAACATCACTCAAAATTGTTCCAGTGAAAATGAATTATTGAAATTTTGATTGCTGTGCTTCAGAGGCAGCATAAGAGGGTACAATCTAAAAGCTTATGTTAGCTTCTCTGAACATTTGGAATGTGTAGATTTATTTTTAACAAAGTGGATCATGGAAAAAATGAGGCTGTCTTGGCACACATGAAACTTTGAATGGCATTAATAGCAACATTAGTGCCCTGATCCTGATAATAGATGGCATAAGCCAAGACTTCAGGGTGCTTTTCACTCATCTCTGACTTCCCATACATATTTTTGGTCTGTAGTTCTAAATGCTTGTAAAAGACATGAAATGGGCCTCCTCTAGGCTAAAATAATTCAGCCATACAGTGGAAGCTGCGCAAGAAAAATGATCCTGGTTCAGTCCTTGGCATCTCCAGACTGCAGCTGGTGGGGAAACTCCAGTCAGAAACCCTGGAGAACCACCCCAAACCATGCAGGCAGTACTTGGCTGGGAGGACCAGTCATCTGCCTCGTTTCAAAACAGCTTGAAATGCTCCCCTTCAAGGCCCAGATTCCAGGGTGACAGCTATGCAAATGGCTATCTGTTCACCATTGTAACTGATGCCCAAGAGGCACTGTTTGGCAAATCTATTTGTCCTTCAGTTATGAAAATGTTTTGGACAATGTGGCCAATTATTTTGTAGCAGTAGTAACCTATATCAATGTTTGATATATACTTTGATAAAGGGTAGCCACATTTAAAATGAATTCACACAGTTGGCTGTACCTTGGAATTGTGTTGTTTTTACTTTGTGGAGCATCTCGGTATTTACTGCCTGGCTTATTTACTCATTGCTTACTACCTGGTCATTTTAATTTTATTATTTCTTAGTGATTTATTTTATGTTATGTTAATAGCCAATGGCTGAAACAAATAACTTGAAAGGATTTTGAAATGCTTTTCAGTGACAAGAATTAAGATTGATGGCAGTAGATTCCAAGTACTTGTAGCTAGCAGGATTTAAAGCCAGCATGTGAGAACATTTACTGGGAGTCTGCCTCATCTGACATATCAATGATATAGATCCATTGTGGGGACAGGAAGATCAGAAGTGTTGAAGTGGCAGAGCAAAGATAAACCCAAGTTGTTTAGCAACATATAAATATTCTGGCTTTGAAAGCTGTAAGGTATCTGCCACATTTCTTCTCTTCTTCCTGACATGTATTCCAGATGCATTACAAGAGGTAACATCCAACTGTCTTCAACCTACAGTTGAAGCGATGCAATCTCTGGATGGCTGCAGCACATTATGGTTACAAAAACATGGTTTTTCCTCTAAGAATATCAGGTTTAAGTAACCTGGAATTAAGCTACATGAATCATTTGGTATGTGGTACACCAAGACCTAAAATGTGATACATTTATATTCAGTGACTCAACATTGACCGGTTAAATGAGGTTTTCTTTACAATAGAGGGAAGCAAATAGAGCAAAGCGAACTATGCATGAAATATGAAATATGAGAGCCAGTGTGGTGTATTGGTTAAGAGCATGGGACTGGGACTCAGGCAACCTGGGTTCTAGTCCCCGCTCGGCCATGGAGACAACTGGGTGACTTTGGGCCAGTCACAGACTCTCAGCCCAACCTACCTCACAGGGTTGTTGTTGTGGGGAGAAGATGGAGGAGGAGAATGATGTAAGCTGCCTTGAGCCCTTTGTAGGAAAAAGGCAGGATATAAATCGCAAAATACATAAAATAAATTATTAAATATAACTTTGGGATGTAGATGTTCTGTTCTCATTGCCAACTAGCATTGTCCTTCGATTGAAAAATTCTCAAAGCAACCAGGAGGATAGCTACATATTTGGTGCATAGAACAGTCTTCTGGGACACTGGGAAAATCGATACTGGGATGTGTTTTTTCGTCCAAAATGATTGCCAAAATTACTGCATCTCAATTCAAATTGAAATATGTGCATCATTCTGTAATTGGAACAATAATGAAAGGCTTAAAACTACGAAAATGCACCCAATATTTCCTTAGAATGACTTTTTGCATCCACTTTTAAATTGGCAAATTACTATTTTATTAACAATATACTAGAGACACAATAATAGATTTCTGTGATCATTTTACAGAAGTCAAATAAATTTATTCAACAGAAGTTTTGATGAAATTTAAACTGGCAAATGAAAAACTAGAGATTTTCTATGGGTGCAAAACTACATATCCTAATTAAACATCCTAAATAGCCCTAACCAAGCAAATTTGGGTATAAATGTATAAATTATATTCAGTGTTATACGTATACACAGAATTTAAAAATAAAATATGTTTTAATATATATTATGCATTTTTCCTACATTGCCAATGATATATTGGCTTCTTTTCTAAATTTCCTGTTCATCTTCTGTCTGACATAACATTAAAAGATTCCCAGAAAAGAACATGCAAGGCCTGCATAATTTTAAATGGCTCTTAATGCAGATCTTACATTTAAGAGTTGCACTCATTGCATGTGACAGAAAATCCCATCTTGAATCTGACAGCTTGACAGAAAATAATTATAAGAAAGTGGAACTAATTGTTCCCTTCAAATCAATAACATACCTCTGCATTCAAATGCTTCCCTTGGGTAGTAGGGCCCATAAATAATCTTGGCTCATATGTCCATTTGGATATACTTCTGCCATAAGAAAGCAACGTGTCAAAGGGCTGTCACTGTCACTCATACAGGGCATGATCCTTCTCTACAGAGGATCAATGTTAGTTCACGCCTTCAGGGAGCAGAAGGCTTATGCATGGAAGGATTGCACCAACAGCGTTTACTTAATTGGATGGTTTGGAATTTTCCTTTAGAGATGAGTGTGTGATGAGTGTGTGTCTACACACATCAATACGCCCACAAGTCCTCCAGACATTCCGATTTAATGCAAGGGCGGGAGTTAGGGAGCTGGTCTCTGGCCCTGCTCTCCCACCCCCAGCCTCGCCATGCTGATGGGAAAGTCTGCAGTGAACATGGCTCTGTGCTCACCTTCATGCAGTCAGCAACTCTTGGCAGGGAAGAGTTCACAGGGCAGTGAGAAGTAAAAGTGGAGAGGCTGATGGCAGAGCAGGCCTGACTATCACCTTTCCATAGAAGCTTTAGGCAGCACTCGCTGGGACTTTTTCAGAGAGCAGTCATAGGGGGAATCCTAAATACCTGCTTTTTTCCAAGTCATGTGGTCACACCTAAACAAGCTTCACAGATCTAATGAAGTTATAAATTTCAGCTTTTCTCAAACATGCTTGCTTTTTGGAGACAAGCAATAAGATTCCTTTTGAGCAAACTTGTTTTATTCTATTTTTTTTTATTAAATACTGTTACCTCCTGCTGTGTTTGCTTTGATGGAAATAACTTTGATTCATTTATTTGCAGAAGAGTAACATATGTTAAATAAAAT
Source organism: Varanus komodoensis (assembly GCF_004798865.1). Classification (NCBI taxonomy): domain Eukaryota; kingdom Metazoa; phylum Chordata; class Lepidosauria; order Squamata; family Varanidae; genus Varanus; species Varanus komodoensis. The sequence continues at coordinate 1,245,821 of NW_025336072.1, forward strand.
TCACTTAATAATAGTCTCTCTTCATGAGAGTCATTCTCATCATGCAATTAATAGAATTCTCTGATAGTTATGGCCAGAAATACAAAAGGTTCCCTTTAAAAAAGTATCCTGAATATACAGCACCATTTGTTTTTACATATTGACTTTTAGAGTGTTGGTCATATTAGTACCTAAGGACAGACATAGTCAAGCACCTGACAACAGCCCACACACTGGCTGAGGTCCTCTGACAAAGCCCTGCTGGAGTGGTTTCTCCTCCTGGCAACCATCTGGTTCGCCTTCCTCTTGCTTGGGTACCAAAAATGGTGACAGTGAGGAGGAGGACCAGTATTATCTTTTAAAAAAAATTTTTAAAATAAGTTTTATTTGAAATTATAATCCTAAAAAACAAAAAGAAAACTACAAACAACATGCATCATCAAAAACATCGAGCCCGCTGGGTCAACCCCCACACCCTTATCTTTCCATTTATGATAACTTAAAAACATATTTAAATCTATGTGAAGTCCTGTTTTTCTAGCCAATAATAAAAAGAGTTCCAAGTTTCATAGAAGTCAGTCTCTTCCTTCTCCTTCAATGATAAAGTCTATCTATCCATTTCTGCACAGTCCAGGATCTTTTTTAGAGGAGGACCAGTATTATCCATTGCCTATTTGGTCCCTAGCTTTCTGCTTGTTGATCAAACAACTGGGGCAACAATGAGAAAGATAGCATGAGAAGTAACAGGTGGTGACAATGGCAGCAAGAAGACAGACTCATTGAAAGAGGGGGCCCACTGAGCATGTCTTGCCCAAGGGCCTTCCAAAACCTCGAGCCAGCTCCGATTTTTTATTTTTATTTTTTTTAAATATATATATATATAGCAGTGAAGCTTTGCTTTTGTCCCTCGGTGTATATCTCAAAGGCTGTCTGCTGGTGGAAACACAATGCTTCATCTAGGTTCTGAGAATCCCCGATATGCTTACCTGACAGTAATGTTATCTCCTCTTTTCTTCGCAGACTGGTAGAATTATCTATAGTCTCCATCAATGTACACTGGGGAGTCATTTCCAAGTGTTTGGCCTATAGCAAAGCTGTTTCTGATCCCTTTGTGTACTCTTTGTTGCGACACCAGTACAAGAAGACCTGGAAGGACATAATAAACAAGATGCTGAAAAGAAGTTCAATAAATTCATCAGCCCTTACAAGTGAATCACAAAGTCGAAATATTTTGCAAGCAAATGAATGAAGAAGCCAGGTTGAACTATTTATTAAATGTAGCTTAACACTGGTGCCCAGAAGTTGAGGAACAGCAGCTGGTGCCTTCAGGATCATCAGCTGACATTATTTTTGAAAGCCTTTGGAAAGCCTTTTAAGTCTTCAGCAAATTAGGTAATGAATTTCATAGCAAACTTGGCTGCCTTTGAATAATGATATACAATCTTGTCTACAAAAATCTCTTCCAAATTCATGAAATTGGTGTATCTGTATCCATAATGGCAAAACCTTTTCCTTATCCAAAGTTGGTTGGATATGGACAGTGTGAAAGGATTGTCTTTAGCTGTCACAAGCTCTGCAAAAACAAGACCCACTGGAAAAATCTTTGGACGTTTGTGCCAATTTTGATGGGTGAGAGCAAACTGATGCCTGAGAACACGTGCCCTTGGAAACTATGTACTAAATTATAGATAGCTGCTCTTGTTCCCGAGATTGCCCCTATCTGGCCACACCTGCTTTCAAATACACCTGTTAGATCAGAATCATAGTGTTCTAGCCCACAGTCCAGGTGTGTATTGCTTTCTCTATGTGCAAATATTCCGGGAAAAGCTGCTATTGCGCTCTGGTTCTGTTCATGTTTGTCCAGTGATGTTCTTGCCCCACACATCAAAAGGCACACATACAGATGACTCTAATTTCAAGTATCAAATGCACTGCTTCAGTGAATCCCAGACTTTGGTGACCCACCACCCAGATGATATAGTATACACAGTCTGCATGTGTGTGCGTGGGGAAATGTTCTAGTCTTTCTACAAGGCATTTCAATTGTGTGACAGTACCATAACGCAAGAGCAGAAAGCTGCGTCTCATTTTGCCCAGCTTGTGTCCATGTTGCAATGGTTTTCTGACTGTGAAAATACCCCAAGTGTTGTTGCATTAAGTGTCGGTGTCTAATGTCTGCAGTGGCTCTGGCTTGTGTAGGCTGCTGGCAGTCTAGAATGTAATGCTCATTACGATGCAATAGCTAACCTTTCCCCTCCCCTCTCTGACCATGAAGCCCTGACTGGTCGCTTCAGGTGATATGTACAGAGCTGTTGTACAGGACTCCTTAATCAGAGCTCAGAGCTAGACCAAGTGTTTCTGCAGATGCCACAAGGAGAGTACTAGCTAAATCTATTCCTTGAAAAAATCTTTGAGATGTTAAAGTGGTAGATTGAAAAAATGCATTTAAGAGTGACAAGTACAATCAAATGTATTTTCACAGTTGGGAATTTCTTTGCTAAAAGTTGGTTTCTAAAATGAATTTGCTGTTGTTGCTGTTGCTGTTTTGAGAAATACAAAATGAAGGGATACAACACAGTTACCTGCTGATCTTCTCTGCTGTCTCTCATGTGCTCTGCTTTGGGTTTGGGATTCCCGGCACTGCTGATCCCCCTTCTGTACACAGATGCCATGTGCCTGTTGGTGTGCATAAAGGAGGACCAGACTGCAAATATTTACGAAGAATGTTTCACAAATTCAAGAAATAAAAATGCCACACCTAAAAAAGCTTCTGCATACCTTCTATGCCTTCTGTCACCATCCTGTACAGTTTAATGAACTAGTGAAAGATGCCCAGATTTTGAAACAGGGAATTCCTTTCCCTTTTTCTCATTCAGAGGATTTGCTTTACTGTCTACTAATTTCATTGATTTCTCACGTGTTAGTGCATAAGAGACTCTTCAGTTAAAGGTCCATGCATTCTTTGCCTTTTCAAATATGCCTTCAGTTGGGAGAGAATTATTTTGTGTTAGCCTGGGAGTTGTGAGCAAACGTACTCTAAAAACCTTCTACCCTGTTAAGGGTGCGGCAGGGTCCTCCAGGTAGAAGAGAAAATCTCCAACAGCTTCATGGTGGGATGGCCTCCCATCAGCAGACGCCGAAGCAGCATGCTTGCTTTTCTTTCTACCTTTTTTCCTGCTGCCACTGAAAGTTGACAGCAACAGCATCAACTGTTTGTGTCTGTCACCGCAATGCTGCAGTCCCAGCATCATTCTAGAGCACTGTCGGGGATGGGTGGCAGCCATCATTTCCAAAAATGAAGAAGAGTATTCAGAGAAAATTTGCTTGAATTGCCTTCTATAGAAGGGCTGAGAAATGAATTCTTCCTCTGCAAGATTTAGAAGAGATCAGAACATGGATTCTGAGAAGGACTTGAGCAACTCTGAGGTATGAATTGTTTCAATACTGCTGGTGCATTTCTTTCCATGTTGGTTGCAAGGCGGGCAGTGCAGGGACTTGGCCCTTGGAATTTCAGCCCCATGATGGCAGGATGGCAGGCTGAATGATCCCATGACCTCCCAGATGGTGTTGGAAGGCCATGGGCTTGTGCCCTAAGGACCAAACCAGACATTACTTTGAGTGGATCAGTTATGTCTTTTCATTTTGTTTAAGCACAAGAATAGGAATACTGATTAAGATCTTAGCTGGAGACCATATTATTTATTATTATTTGTTTCATTTCTATACTGCCTGTAGCTGACTCTCTCTGGGCAATTTACAGTAAAAACAATGAAATACAATAGATAAAAACAATAACAAGAATTAAAATTATCTGAAATAGCATACAAGAACATTAAAGGACAATAATAAGACCGGGCCAAGAATGAAGGTTCCTGGATAATTGGGGGGGGGGGCGCTTTTAAGAGCTGGTTAAAGCCCCCTGTCTCTATTCTAGAGTAGCAATAAAAAGAGATGCAACTGCTAGATATGGATTTAAAGTTTTTAAGTTGTCAGTTTTGGCCCTTGATCTGCATCCAAAGCAGTTATTTTCTGCAAACACCTCAGTACATAACATAAAGCAATTACTAGCTTCAGGGCATCGTTATTCAATTTCAGACAATCCCCCTTTCTTTTCTTTTACCTTCATTTGACATACTTACAGTTAACTGATGACTTTATAATTAAATGTTTTTCGTTATTTCACCCCAAGGACATCTTCCAGTGATTCATACAAAAGTACCTTAACTGATCATAAATGCATAGTAGTAGCATATTAATAACACTGCTTGAAAGCCAGCAAAAACTTTTATGTGAAAATATTTCTCTGCATACCATTTTTTCTTGTTAATTAAGATGTAAAGTGGAAGCAGGAAACCCCAAAGACAGCATTTTGGGGCAAATTATGCTTCTCATTGCCATTTTCAGAAAATAATCATCCTAAAAGATTATATCACTTGGTAATTTGGTTTCAGTAATTTGTAAAATTAATTTTTTAAATTTATGTATTGTTTGCATTGATCCTCACTGCTTGTGCCAAAATTGTCAGCTGCCAAGATGACTCTGCTTAAAAGATAATAACATTAGTTACTATTTCTAATAGAAAAATGCTGCCCTTAGAATTTACTTGTTATGCATTTAGGATGTGGTTCTTAGTCCTTCACATTTGGAATGATAGAAACGTACATGGACAGAAAGATAAAGAGGTCAGAAAGAAACTGGGAGGTTTGGATCAAGTCAAAGCTAAGCCTTTCTGAGGCTTATTTAATTTGATGGAATATTGAAACATGTGCTTAGGTATCTTCCACTGAACCTGATTATGTTTAGATGCACTAGATGATAATGGTGTAGTTCTGTCTATACTATATTTGATGAGTTCAGCATATAGAAAAGATAGCACATAGCTACGAAACACATCCTATTCTAAATGGTGTCCCTGGTTAATACTGAAATTTATTTTGGTTGTCCCTTTCATGTCATAGGACAAAATAGATACCTGGATGCCAAAAAGTATCCAAAGTAGTTCACGAAGTAGTTCACTTTGCTGAAACAAAAAGTGAAAGCACCATGTTTCATTAAAAATACATATTAAAAACTTGATCTTGGCATAAGTCTTTGGATTATGTGATGATAGCATATTTATTTATTTATGTATTTATTTATTATTTGCATTTATATACCACCCTAGTAGCCCAGAGGGCTCTCTGGGTGGTTTACAAACATTAAAACCTACCAATCCTAAACAAATAAATAAATTGGCTATACCACGACAGTATAAAATAACATAATTAAAATGAATTAATTAAATAAATATAGCATTAAAATTAACTAACTTTAAAATATTGGTTAAGTAAAAAGGTCTTGACCTGGCTCCAAAAAGCATATAATGACAGCACCAGGCGGACCTCTCTAGGGAGCGTATTCCATAGTCGGGGCACCACCACAGAGAAAGCGCTCCTCCGAGTACTCTGTCTCCTAACCTCTTTCAAAGAGGGTTCCCGGAAGACAGCCTCTGCTGCCGATCTTAGGGTGCAGGAGGGCATATAGGGAAAAAGGCATTCCTTTAGGTATCCTGCTCCCAAGCCGTTTAGGGATTTATAGGTAATAACCAGCACCTTGAATTGAGTCTGGACTTCAATGGGAAGCCAGTGGAGCTGATAGAGAACTGGAGTTATGTGAGAATAATGCCCAGTCCCCGACAGCATCCTGGCAGCTCTATTTTGCACCATCTGAAGTATCTGGGATGTCTTCAAGGGCAGCCCCACATACAGTGCGCTACAGTAGTCCAAATGGGAGGTAACCAATGCATGTGCCACTGTTGCCAGGCGGTTTTCCTCCAGGTAAGGACAAAGCTGATAGAAACAGGTGATAATGCAGGAAAGCACTCCTCATCAGCACTGTCACCTGGGCTTCCAGGGACAGTTCTGGCTCGAGGAGCACTCCTAAGCTGCAGCCCCTATCCTTTAGAGGGAGTGCAACCCCATCCATGGCAGGGCTCAAGTCACTTACCTGAAAACTCTAATCACCCACCAACAGGACCTCTGTCTTGTCTGGACTGAGCTTCAGTTTATTGGCCCTCATCCAGCCCACTACCTCGGCCAAGCACCGGTTCAGCAGAGCCACTGCCTCACCTGGATTGGTGGAAAATGAGAGGTAGAGCTGGGTATCATCAGCATACTGATGATTCCGCAGCCCACACCTCCTGATGACCTCTCCCAGCGGTTTCATGTAGATGTTAAATAGCAAAGGGGACAAAATGGACCCCTGCGGAACTCCATGGCATAACTGCCATGGTGCAGAGCCATAGTCCCCCAACACCGCCTTCTGAAATCAGCCACTGAGATAGGAGCGGAACCACCGCCACGCAGTGCCTCCAACTCCCAATCCCGCTAGCCTATCCAGAAGGATACCATGGTTGATGGTATCGAAAGCCCCTGAAAGGTCCAGGAGAACCAACAGGGACGCACTCCCCCTGTCCCTCTCCCTGCACTGGTCATCATACAGGTGACCAAGGCAGATTCAGTACCTTAACTGGGTCTGAAACGGGACTGAAATGGGTTCAGATAATCAGTTTCATCCAAGAGTGCCTGGTGTTGTCCCACCACTACCCGCTCCAACACCTTGCCCAGAAACAGGATGTTGGCCACCGGTCTATAATTGGCAGCCATCTCTGGATCGAGAGATCCCTTCTTTAGGACAGGCCTGATCACCGCATCCTTTAAAGAAGCGGGGACCTGGCCCTCCTTCAGTGAGGCATTAATAACCTCCTGGATCCAGGAACCAATCCCGTATTTGGCTTTGGTAAGTAACCATGAAGGGCAAGGGTCCAGTAAGCAGGTGGTTGGACGTACTTGTCCAAGCACCTTGTCCACATCATCAGGCCTCATTAACTGAAATTCATCCAATAAAGCTGGACCAAATGGAGTTCTGGACACCTCCCCTAGAGGAACTGTATCAACTGTGGAGTCCAGCTCGTGATGAATCTGAACAATTTTCTCCTTAACGTGCCGGGCAAAGTCACCACAGCGGGCAATCGATGGTGGCACAGGATCTTTATTAGGGCCTGGATGTATTAGCCCATGTACCACTCGGAAAAGCTCTGCTGGACGGCACTGTAAGGAGGCAATGGAAGTGGAGAAGAATTTCTTCTTCGCCGCCCTCACCACCACAGCATAGGCTCAATAGTGAGCGCGTAAGCGTGTTCGGTCAGATTCATCCCGTGATTTCCTCCACCTGTGCTCTAGTTGTGTCCCAACCCGCTTCATCACCCGCAATTCAGATGTACACCATGGGGATGAATGGGCTCTGCCTGGCAGAAGAGGATGCTTAGGGGCGATCGTGTCAATTGCTCTGGCCATTTCCTCAATCCACAGCTCAGCCAGAGCATCAACAGGAGCACCAGCTTTATTAACTGGAAAATCCCCCAGAGCCCTCAGGAATCCACCCGGATCCATCTGGCTCTGAGGGCAGATCATCGTAATGGTCTGTAAAGCCTATCAGAAAGGTCTGAATGCGATGGCATATCTCATCCTTTTCATGTTTACTTGAAAGTAAGTCCCACTGAGTACAAAAGACTTTGCTTCACAATATGTATGCAAAGGATTGAAAACAGATAAGACAAAGGAAAAAAAAAGACGAAGTTGGGAATGCCAGGATTCTAGGTGAACCAAAGCCAACTTTTTTAATCATATGCTTTTCAACTAATTTAGAAATGTAACTTCAGACCAGGCAATCCTGAAATCACTGCTTTTTTAAAATAATTTTATATCAAATAGTTTGAAAATGCTTCCTAAAATGCATCAGACCCAATGCTAGATCAAACGGTGCCCTCCATGCCTTTCATCCTTTGCAGATGCTTGGCTATGCTGGGTCATTTGCGAGCCAGATTTCTGAAATGTCGGTTGTTGCTAACACTGCCCCTAGTGAAATAGGATCCAAAATGAATCTCAGATTTTGATCAGTAAATCTTGAGCCTCTTTGAAAATAAACACATTTTTTTCTTCAGCATTATTTTTTATTCATTTGTTTTATGTTAAGCTTTAGGGCACAACCTAGTAAGGCTGCGCACAACACTCCAAACCCAGATGATAATGTCTCACAGGAGCAGCACAGAGACGAAGGATGTCACCATTCTTTTCCCACCATGCCATGCAAAACTCTTGGATGGTTGAATTTGGCCTTAATTTGGCCCTGAAGTGGCGAGGAGAGTGCAAAGTGCATGCTGATAGAGCCTCCTGAAGCCCTTATCTGAGGTCACTCTGCTGACCTTAAATCTACCACCCATTTAGTTCTTTCCATACCAGCTGTGAGGGCAGGGGGAGGTGCTCCAAGGCCAGAGTTCTAGTTCTGACCTTGGAGCAAGTCTCGCAGGATGGAGCTGGGATTCCAAAATCTTCAGCGCATCTGCCCAGCCTCCATACAGCCACCATAAAGAATGTATGGTTTGTGATTAACATTCAAAGATTATATTCTTTTCTGTGTTACAGTTGTTGAACATGATAAGGCACAGGTGTATGTAAAGGTATAGCCTTAAGTGGTCCATTGAGGTTAATAATCACAGGAAGACTGCAGTAGTTCCTCTGCAAGATTTAGAAGTGAACAGAGCACTGATTCTGAAAAGGACCTGGGAAACTTCGAGGTATGAATTGTTTCAATACTTTGGCAGTGATGTTTGGGAATCACTATGCCCACAATATTATGGGTTTCTTTCTCTTGGAATCAATAGAAAAATTCAATGCAATTGCCATAGACTTTGCCCCAGATGAGTTTTCCTCTAGCTAAAGTTAGATGTTAGTTCTGGATGGCTTTCAGCTTGTATGATTTCAAGAGTTTGGCTAGTTGAAGAAGCCTTCCATGTTGGACTTCTTTGTCCTACAGATCCCTTGACATGATGTGCCTTGGCTTCACAGGCTGAAGACAGAAATGCTTTCCAGTGTGGTGGAACTGTTTAGCGCATATTATCTACTACTAAAACAAATGACTCTGTCCAGTAGCAGAGGTGGTAGGATCATGAGGTGCTAGGCTGCATCACTTCATATGGCCAGTAAACAATGATAAAACCCATGATAAATAATTAGCATATTGGAGATCCAGGTTTCTGGTCCCGCCAGTTTCCTACTGTCTGGTTCTCATTGTGCAAGGAAGGACCACTTAATTATTTTAAAATGAAGTATAGAATTAAACAGTACCACCACTCTACTAATTCTAGACTCTGCCGCCCTATTACCACCCTATTCCATTGCATGAGAAACTTTCAGGGGAAAGTTTCTCAAAAGTTTCTTCTCAAAAGAAAGCCCGCTTTGCAAGGCATTGTCTGTCTTCACCCTTGCATAATGAGGATAATCATGTGGCATTCCTCTGCTTTGTGGGGCCACATGTCAAGGATGCTTTGGTTTGTGGGAAAGAAAAATCTTCTTCATTAGGTACCACCTGATGGAGTATTTGGGGTTCTCCAGTGTGTTCCCTGTGGACCCCAGTCTCCTGAATGCTCTCTCTAAAAGTTATTGTTTTTATCATCACCACCACCACCACCACCACCAGGGGCCTTCCATACTGCAGGTTGAAATTTTCTCCTCTGGAGTTCAAATGAGTAGTTTGGTATCTTGGAGCTCAGCCTTGTTGTTTCCTTCTTAGAGGGAGGTCCCCCACCCCACTAGTCTGCCTTCTGGAAAATGAGTGCTTTGTGGCAGGCCATTATCACCATGCCTGACACTGGATGAATGAGCAAGCCCCCTTGTGGCAGCCGTTTGGTGAGAGCACCAGGGCGTTCTCCTGAATTCCAAATGGGGCGGCTGATCCAAAACATTTCAAGATCCAGCCCTAGGTCTTAGCCAGCATGGGCTACAGCCTGAGCAGGCAAGCCAGCTTCCTTCCTGCAGCTATACAATTTAGTGACTTGTTCAATATGCCACTACTTATTTTACCACCTAAGTGTATTTCAGTATTTAAAAAGTGAGAAAGTGGTCATGGGATGAGCAAGAGATTTACCAGTGACCAATTCAGTCATCCTGTTTATAAGGTAAAGGTAAAGGTTTCCCCTTGACGTGAAGTCCAGTCATGCCTGACTCTAGGGGGCGGTGCTCATCTCCGTTTCCCAGCCGAGGGAGCCAGCGTTGGTTCGCACACTGTCTCCGTGGTCATGTGGCCGGCATGACTAAACACCAAAGTGCACGGAACGCTGTTACCTGCCCACCAAAGTGGTACCTTTTTATCTACTTGCATTTGCATGCTTTTGAGCTGCAAAGTTGGCAGGAGCTGGGACAAAGCAGGGAACTCACCCCATTGTGCAGATTCAAACTGGTGACCTTTCAATCTACCAGCCCAGCAGCACAGCGGTTTAAACCACTGCACCACCTGCAGTCTGCCATCCTGTTTATAATGCTCCATTATTTGATATTCTCATAATAACCGCAGTAAGAAGAGACACCCTGTTTAGACGAGGGTACTAATCGCATTGTCACCAAAGGCATGGTGGAAATGCTTGATATGAATCAGTGCACCACATAAAAGGCCAATTGCATCAATGACTGGTTCACTGCAGAAAGACAGAAGGGCTGCATGGACTGGTTCCTATGCCACCTGGCATACACATGACAGAAAGTTCTGGATTACATACAGTAGCAAAGCCATGTTGTGGGGCAGGAGGGTGGGTTTCTCTAGCAGGTGAGGATGGAACCATCATTTTCAGACTTATTAATGTCCTGTCCTGCGTCATATTATAGGCTGAGTTTCAGCAGACACCACTGAGCCCTGGGTTATAGATTTGGGAAGAGAGCAGGACAATAGACAACTCTGAGTTGATGCCAGGACTAGATACCAGATAAGCTTATCCTGTTGGTGTAAGCAGATGACGACAAAGCCTTAAGTAGGGGTTTGGCTTCCTTTAGCCTGGTTAGCTCTGCATCCACACAAAGAACCTTTTTCGTAAGGGTTCCTTTCCGATGAATCACCCATAGAAAAAAGAAATACCATGTTTAATTTCCTTACAAAAACATTTTTAAATATTTGATATATTATCATATTTCTTCATGGTTGCTTGGCACAAGCTAGTATTGTCACACCGGTGTTCAAAGAAAACTACTCTGTTGAGAGGTGGGGAGAAATATGTCAACATTTTGCTGACATTTTGGGAGATTCTAGAAAATAAATATGGTTCCATAGTTTGTTCCCTTGTTGAAGGCTGTACTAAAACAAATGGGAAGCTAAGTGGTAGATGTGCATTAAACTGTAGCTTTACTGAAGTGTTCAGAAACACAGCATGGAGGTGAGATGAGAATGCCCTACAGTCCCTCAATTCCTAACATGGTTATTGTGATCTGTTGTGGTTGGGATCCCAGTACAACTGCATGGCGCAAACATGTAACTCCTTTCAGCCAAACATGGTTATGGCCTTTCTTCAGATCTTTCCCATCAACACGGAAGGATCAGGTGTGAAAGGGGTGAGGTCATTTCTCCTTCATATTTTGTATTTCTGGATAAGACTTGTCTTTCTGATTCTGTGTCAAATGTTTTGGGTTTCAGTTATATTATCCACCTAATTCAGTGGCTGTATCTTTTCCATTACACCATGGAAAACAGCTTGGAGATGCAAGGGTGAACAGGAAAATGACTGGAGAGGAGAGAGATATGCACCTCCCAGTCCTTCCATCTGCTGAACCATGCAGCTCCAGACTTCACCTATGGTTAAACGAACAACCCAAAATACCAGAGAATAATAACCCAGCTCCATTAACTGTGCAGATTGTTCTTTGGCCATTCACGTGGGCAGGCCTCTGAATGGACTGCCCACCCCATGCAGAACATAATGTGCACAGCAGACATCCCTCCATCATGTGAATTGTGCTCCAGGATCTGCACATTTATAAAGATATGTGGATAGTTTGTTAAAATTATGTACATTACATCCATTAGTGATGGACAATGTAGAATAGTGGTCGGTGTGTTGGACTGGGACTTGGGAGAACCAGATTCTAGACCCACCTTGGCCATGAAGTTCCCTTTTGATTTGATTTTGGGTCAAATCACCAACTCTAAGCATAACCTAAATCACAAGGTTGTTGTGATGATACAGTGGAGAAAGTAATAGTATATAAGGTGCTTTGGGTTCTTTGCAGGCAAAGGAGGATATAAACATAATAAACAAGTTAATTAGACCAAACAATTTTATGCAACACTGTTTGTTATATTATATAATTCCCTGAAAGGGAATGAAGGAGGATTCCATGTCATTGTGCATGCTATTGTTTGTACAATTAACAGTTAATATGCCTGCATTGCTATATTTTGCTTATAACTTAAAGCTTATGTTATGTTATTCGCAAAGTTGTTCCCAACCCATCCCGACCCCATGGACAACATTCCTCCAGGCCTTCCCGTCCTCCACCATCCCCTGGAGTCACTTAAGCTCACACCGACTGCTTCAGTGACTCCATCTAGCCACCTCATCCTCAGCCGTCCCCTTCTTCTTTTGCCATCAATTGTTCCCAGCATTAGGGTCTTCTCCAGTGAGTCCTTTCTTCTCATTAGGTGGCCAAACTATTTGAGTTTCATCTTCAGTATCTGGCCTTCTAAAGAGCAGTCAGGGTTGAAACATAAAGGGCCATAAATATTAGCTCCTGACTACTATCTTCTTTTTTAAAGGAAGAGGTTGTTTAATATTCATAACTTAAATCTACAATTTCAGCTGTAGAATCTCATTAATTTTGCAGTCAAGTGGAAAGTGTGTATTTTCCTAGCTGCTCTATTCAAAGAAAGCTGTGGGTGAATATTGTGCATTATACTTCCCAGCTAGAATCTGCTATGTCTATTGACTTTAGTGGAAATAGACAGAAGAAGCCAATTACATAGCCCTTGTAGGTTTATACCACTTCAGACTAGGTTCAGTGACCATGTATTTCTGAATGCTTTCCCCTTAGCATACCTGCATAAACATATGCATACAGGCACATACATGCACTCGCTAGCATGCACTCAGAAAACATCTAGCTTGGCTTTCTCTGTGTCAGGGCCATGCTTTATGAACAGAATTTTTCACATAGGGAAGAGCGCAAGTGGAATATGATACTCAATGCTTGCAGCCAAGGTTCTGAGTGATAAATGCCTAGGCACACAACTCTCGGGACTGTGGGTGGCACAGTGGTTTAAAGTGCTGAGCTGCTGTGCTGGTTGATTGAAAGGTTGAAAGTTCAAATCTGCACAATGGGTGACCTCCTGTGCTTCATCCCAGCTCCTGCCAACCTTGCAGTTCGAAAGCATGCAAATGCAAATAGATAAAATGGTGCCACTTCGGTGGGCAGGTAACAGCGTTCCGGGCACTTCTGTGTTTAGTCATGCCGACCACATGACCATGGAGACTGTCTGGGGACAAACTCTGGCTCCCTCAACTAGGAAACGGAGATGGGCACTGCCCCCTAGAGTCAGACATGACTGGACTTAATGTCAAGGGGAAACCTTTACCTTTACCGTAACACAACTCTTAGACAATGGGAAAATATCCTTCTCTTATGTTGGGTTGGATTCATATTTACTTGAACTTAGAGCAAACTAAGTGAAATCTACAGGAGTTTAGGTATGGCAGTTTGCTATCTCTTTGAAGATATTTCGCTGTCTCCCCTGCAATCCTGATGCGTAACAATATTCTTTCCACAGCTGTCAATGTTGTTGGGCAGAAAGAGTTAGCTGCCTCACGTGACAGATGCCGATCAGTGGGGGACGGTGGCAGTCTTGAAAGGCTGCCCGTGCGCCACATGGCCTGTTCGTGCCTGCAAAACTACGTGCTTCACCCAGGCGTGGGTGCATAATCCCGTCATTACAGCTGAATCTCATCTCACATTCAAGTGTAAGATTCAGTTCAACAGTTGACTTTTGAACATGCAACCTCTTTGTCTCAGGCAGAAAAATGTCTTGGGCAGACCAGCCCTAAGTCATTCCCCCATCTGCCATTTCTCTCTACAGATCCTAAGGTCTCAAGGGTTGACTGGGTATCTATAAAGAGAAAGGTATATATTGACTGGACATAGAGGAAGAGGGTCAACTAGCTCTGGCTGCTTAGCGCTTTGTATGCCAACAACAAAATCTTGAAAATTGCTCAGTAACTAATAGTAGTAGCCAATGCAGTTTTTTAACAGATACAACGCACAGGTAATAAGGTTCTTTCTGACAATCCTAGCTGCTGAATTCTGGATTAGGGTTGAACTAGCTATTCTGAACTGGCAACAAGGCAGTAGCTTAGTCATGAGGCTACCACTAATACATGAAATACAGTGACTAGGAGGTACAGGATCTGAGGAAAAAGTCCTCCAGATGAGTACAGATCACAAATGGTGGACAGTATATGGTTCTGCATTATTGTTCCTTAAAATCTGCTAACCTTATGGTTGCCAGAAGTTGACCATGAATTCTGCTGAAGATTCAGAAAATGATCATATCTTTGATAACTTTTCTTTATTATTATTTTTATTACTATTTTACTATTATTTGGTTTTGCACTGTCAAACAGAAGACACAGAAAACTACATGGAAAATCTCTTACCAGTTTTGTAAATCCCTGATGTAGATTCTGTAAACAACCAGAGCTTCAATGAGATCATCAATATGCTGAACTTTAAGAGTACATATAAGCAATTCAACTGCAGGATTAGGGGCTAAATCTTTTAGGACAATTTCAATGTTTAGGTCCATATGAGTGGGCTAAGAGTAATAATTCAGCCCTAACTTTTCTTTGTCCAAATGCATGTTAAATTTGTGAGTTGGGATCTTATTATGTTATGCAATGAATTCTTGGATGAGGAGTGTGGAGGGACCTTGTTGCTCATCTACTGCTACAAGACCTTGCCTTCTTTCTTAAGATTCCTACTATTCTGACTTTCCACAATCTTCACCCAAAAACATATATAATATGATCTGCAGATTGCCATGAGCATTACTGAGCATATGCAAATACCTACTTAGGGATTTGGGGATGTTTGTGAAAAAGAATGATAAACAGAAAGGAAGATTGACCATAACTGTTATTATGAGTATATTGATATTATTTATATGGCAGGTTGTCATCCTGAGAGGTTGTAATTGCACTTTATTGAAAAGCAAATACACAGCTGATATTCTAGCCTGAGTGCAATACCATGCATGCCAGCACAGTAACTCTGTGTAGTAAAACTGACTCTTCTTTTTGGAGGGGGCAGAACTGTTATTGCACATAGTTTCATAGGTTCAAGTCAACATTTCTGACTTATGTGCTGACATAAGTCATGTGAAATGGACTGTCTTGTCAATGTTTATGTTGCAAATGCCAGAAAAATATTTCCTGCCTTCAGAGAGTATAAATCTTTGTCTTTCGGGTTTGGAAGTGGCTGGTTGTTTTACTGAAAACATGTGCACATTTAAAGAATAAAAGCTGTTCTGGTTTCACTTTTTAAAAATGAGATTTACAAATGAAACAGAATGTATCATATTCACTCTGTTAAGTTTAGCAATATCAGTTATAATCTCTGATATTAAGTGACCTACTGATTTCCATTACTTTGGGCTTCTGGCCCAGAGCCCACTGAAAGCAGTAGAACGTATCCTCCAAACGTTCTTTTTGTTCAAGTTAACTGGGAGTTTGTACCTCCCAAATCCCAGCATTGTATTATGATAGAAATACTTACTAGTAACTAGCTGTGGAAAAGAGATAGACAAGTCAAAGGCAAACTTTCTGTAGCCTGTCAAAATTCTGCACTCCCTTGCACCCACAGAAATTGGAGGAACCATTCCGCTCATTTTTTCTAGAGAAAGAAGAAATTCTCCAAGTATTTTTCAAGAGGCACACCACAGGCAGTGGCAGGTGCTGTCTGTCTGTCTGTCTTCTGCATCTGCCAACTGGAGTGGATCTGTTGGTATTCTGTCCACCATTTTACATTTTCCACATTGCCTAACATTGTTATGGACTATTGGAGGGAAGCAGGGATACAGCCTCAAAAAGTGTGTGGGGGTGGGGCTATGTAAGGAAAATTCTGCCTCTGTTTCTAGAGAGAGAGAAATGTTGGAGGGAGGAACAATATAAAACGGCTAAGAAATTTTCCCAGAAACGTTTGAGAAATCTTGGCTAAACCTATTCCTAACCTTTTGAAAGTTACCTGTGCATGTCCTACAGCTGAGAAAATTCATCTATTTTCCACCTCCAAGAAACTAAAAGCAAACTCTAAGACAAAGCTCAAGACTGGCAACAATTCATACAACTGAGGTTGTTTCAAAGAAGGAATGGGGGAATGAGCAATCCTCAATCTTTCTGAGAAATTTGGAGTGTTTTACTCTTATTTTTATTGCATTTGATGGATTACTATTTCTATTATATTGGACAAAGGGCCTTTAGTGGAAGAACTCGCATGAATATGGATTTCTTCCCTGTTATAGTCTTAAGAACAAAAATGCCTTTTAAAAAAAGAAAAGAAATGCAAACAATTGCAAGCAGTGAACTGTGCAAATACTTTTTCCAATATCAGGTCAACACTGGGCATGTGTGTAAAATGGTAGGCAGGATTAACAAAAGCATCTCTTTCACATGATTTTGCAAATTTCCTTGTCTTTTGCAAATCTCTGCGCAGTGAGGAAAATTATTTTACAAAATTTCAGATGTATGCACACTAAATTATCATAAAGGTTGGGAAATGGTATATGCAGAACGGTGACTCAGACAGATGGGCATTGAGTCAATTCCCCATAGGCAGGTGATTCTGGGATCTTTCATTCATTCATTCATTCATTCCTGATTGTGATACTGTGGATACTTTGTCCTCATGGACTGGTTGGTAAGAAACATTCCATAGCCTCTTAGGAGCATTTAATTAATTTACATCTCATGGGACGCTGGGGGATTGCCAAGCTCATGCTGTTGTGCACTAGAACACACTTTGTGAATGATAAGAACATGACCGTGATTAGCCCTCTTCAGCCCCAATTCCATGCACACAGATCCAGTGAACACACCCAGTCCGCAATCAGGGCTGCCTCTTGCAGGTAAGAGCCCTGTTTGTGCACACAGTTTCCCATCAAGCACACAGGTCCGGGGTGTGTGTGGTCAGTGAACATGACTTCACTGCTCACACAATCCCCTACCCCTCAATACATTCACTGACTGAAAGAGTGAGACTATCCAAAGAGGACTGCCATGCATTGGCTCTTTTGTCTCAAGCATATATGCTATCCATTCACAATGCCATAAAATATGACAGGAAGGTAAGCCCAGCCCTGACAGCATTGCGATTTGATAATGGCGTCAGTTCTGGCAGTTAAGCAATGGCCAATTGCTGTCTCTTTGAGCAGACAGAGGCTGGAGGGCCATCCTAATTGAACTGGGGGTTTGGCGAGGGGGCCTCTAAGGTACCTCCCAGTTCTCTGGTTCTATGACTTTGTTCTTCAAGTTCTTATGTCGTTTCATGAGATTCAGGACCCAGGAAATTATACCATAGTGGTCTCTGCTCAGACAGCAATTTACGGATCATTCACTCACTGTCTACTCATGATTGTGGAGAGGGTTTTCTAGAAAGCGACACTTTTCCCAGTATCTCATAGCATGTCAGTATTGAACAGGACATAAGCAATCATACTCTACTAACTTCACAGTAATGTTATGAAGCTGTCCTTTGCAGCATCAAAGTGGCAAACAACTGCAAAGGAAAGAACAAAGATGCTTTCTCCACAGGAAAACAATTGAAAAGACATGATCACAAATTGCCTTGGAAGCAAGAAAAAAAAGAACAGGTGCCTTGATTTGTAAAGTGTATTGTATCCATAGGGCATTTCCTCTCCTATGGTTATTTTTGTAGAGACCATCATAGGGTGAAATTCCCATTTCACTGGGAGTCATTTGTGAGTCATAGGAATTCTCAAAGGAATGTAACTTTAGTATTTATTCCAACTTATTTACTATGGGAATTTCAGTGAAACTCTTATCCCAGCAAACTATACTTTTACTTGACTGGAAGCTCTCATGCCTGGGAATTAGGATCTCTTCTTACAAGTCTTATTAATACCCTAACAGTTCCTTTTCATCCTGGAGTATGTGTGCAAGTTGTGTAAGGCAGGTTAGGCTGTGGGGCGCCTTCCAGATGTTTGGACTACAGCTCCCATCAACCCAGTCAGCATGATTAGTAATTCGTTGTGGGCATTGTAGTCAAACACACCCAGCCGACACCAAGTTGCCTATTCTGGTATAACAAGAGTTCGTGCTCGTGGACACGGCCATTTCCACATGGCAAAGGGCTGCTCTGGGGGCGAGCGGTGAGCATTGTCTTCAGCAACGGTGTTGCACAGCAGAAGACTGGGCTGTGAGTGTGCAGGTGGCCATCATACCATGAAAGAGATGCATCAACTGAATGTGGCCTGCATCTGGGTCCTGCCTGGTGACACTTCACTAGATCAAGAAAGTCTTCACTGTGGCCTAGTGATTAACACAGCTGGAAAAGCATAGAATTAACGGAACATTTCTAAGTGGTCTGGAAGAGAGAATGACAGGGGTGTGGGTCCTGGCACAGCGAATTCCAAAGATCCTGGCACATAAAAGGACTGCAGAATGATGGCCTGGAAGAAAGGGTAGGGAGTAATCTCTAGTCCTTCTTCCAACAGACGTATCTGAAATGATACATCTGAAACTCTCTTGACTAATTACATTCCTATATTCTGCATCATTACATTTTTAAAAGCTTTAATGTATAAATGGAGACAGGCTCAGAAAACAGAAATACTTGGCACAGTTCCAGGCATCCAGGGAACAGAATTTATGCGAGCCTACCTCATGTGGTAACAAAATTCCAGTTGCACAAAAGAAGATATTTTCAGGTATAGAGCAAACAGCTAAGACCAATAGTATTTCCACCTTTCTTCTGTATTTCAGATTTACAGAATCTTTGACATAGAGCAGAGATAAGAATGAAAATGTTTTTGATTTCCAGAAATTCTTGAAATAAAGAAAAATAGAAAAGTATTGGTTTATGTATTTACCTGATGAAATACCATTCTATTTTTAAAAGGAGGCCCTGTGTCACCTGTTCTGTTTACAACAGCTTGTGTTGTGTAATGGCATATTAGATGTTCTACTATATTTTTGTTATATAGAATGAATGGTCAATACAGAAAATAACGTATATGTGTATATATGTGTATGTATATTGTGATTTTGTTAAACCTTT
>NW_025336072.1:1265041-1335038 GCF_004798865.1 Varanus komodoensis
CCCAGTGTGATTGCTCTAAGTATGACTCAGAATGGATCCAACCCAGGGGATTTAACTAATGGCGATGAGATCTTTGCTTTCAAGGCAAATAACAGTCACAGAGAACAAATTACCTCTCTTGCTATGTTGTGGTTCTGGATCCAGCCTTATAGCTGCTACTTAGCAGCTTATTTAAATATGAAGCTTACTTAAATATGAAGCATGAAGTGGTTAATTATACACTTACCATTAATTTAGCTTGAGTCTTATAAATTCAAACATTTTAAAAAATATATAAAAATGCTAATGTGATTAGCTTACTTTAGCTTAGGTCAGGGATAAACCAAAACTAATTTTGAGATATGGAAGAAACAGGAATCAAGGCAAAATGTCAGAGGATGAATAAAAATGATTTCACCCTCCCAAAAAAGTTATCAAAGCAACAACAGACATAATTAAATGTTCTAAGTCACAAACTGTTGTGACCGGAGTTAATGAACAAACTGCTATTACTAAAACAAGGAAGTCTGCTTCCAAAAATTATGGAAACAGAAATGCAGACAATGCAAAAGTACATTCTGCTCTGTTGAATTTATGAAGTTTTCATGTGCTGATATATAGTGGCATATACCAGTGCAAAGATGAAAATGCACATTTAAACATAATTAGATTTTTTAAAATAAAAAATACGGTGCCAAAAACTGTGACCAAGTGTATATGCACCTGCTTAATCTTCTGCCCAGATTGATAGACAACTTCAAGACCCTTGTTTGTTCTTCCCCATTTGGAAAGACTGAAAGTAACGTTCCCCACTTTTACCTACTGCCAAGTCCTCCAGCTTTTCTTCTTTGCTGCTGCTACCTGTTCAGGTGACCTTAGCCCTCACACCTTGTGCTTCCAATGAATGCATCCTGTATTTCTTGCCAATGGCTTTATGCAGCAGGATATCCCTAAACTTATCAGTTTCAAAAGGTGTTCCCGTACTTCCTGCCTAGCAACACCCAAAAGATAGGATCAAAAGGTGTCCCAGCACCAGTGTTCATGGTAAGCTGCTAGCATTAACCAGCCAGTATAACCAGGCCTTGTTCCCACAACCTTTAAAGGGGAAATTTGCCTTTGAAATTGGATGGTGCAGTGGCAAAAGTGGAGAATTTTTTTGTACCGTCGCATGACATTTCAGTGGCAAATTGCAGGTTTTCCTGTTGTACCAATAAGTGCTACTTATATTTTTCAAGCACTGTTTCATGCTAGCTCAACATATTATCACTAGTCCTGGGAAAATCCTGAATACCACCCAATCAAATGTTTGCTATGTTATGAAAAAGTCATGCAAAATTGCAAGAGTTATATATCTCATTTAGTACTTGTACTTAGGGAAAGCAAAAACTAAGGTCCTCTGCACAGATACTTTGCCATCCTCCCACCCCTGATTCAGAATTTGTATTTCTTTTCATTTATTCATCCCTTTTTTCTTGGCAGCCAGACTGTAACGACAGATAGCTTTGGAGAAAGGAAATCAAAATTAATTATCTGGCAGTAAACAAATGCTTATTCATGTTTAGCACTTTGTTAGCAGACAGCAATGGTGCTTGAGACAAAAGCAGTATTAAAATATATTAAGCATTCTACTCATCACAAAATGTAAGTGCCTTTGACAAGTGACAGACACTCGGGAGGAACTACCTAACTAAATATAATAAAAGAACAATAACAACAGCATAGGGTGGTGGAACAGAAGAGGCTCTGGAATGAGGAAGAAAATCCCAGGCCATCCATAGCTTATAATTCACTCAGAATGGGCAACCACGCATCTCGAAGGGCTTACCAATCACACCCTCCTCACTTGCTATTGGCTTCATTCATCTCGTAAGAATAGACAGTCCACAGTAATAACTGGAGTTTTGTACACCAGGACCCATCAACCTCTGTATTCTATGCTCTTATTTTCCAAGTGGTGGTCTGGGGGCTGGAAATCATAAAATCACAGAATTGTAGAGTTGGAAGGGGCCAAAAGGGCCAGCAGGTCACGCCCACTGCTCACTGCAGGACTCCAAATTAAATCATCCCTCTCAGATTTCTGTCCAGTCGCATCTTGAATGCCTCCAGTGTGGGAGAGCCCACAACCTCTCTAGATCATTAATTCCATTGTCTTACTGCTCTAAAAGTCAGGAAGTTCTTTCTGATGTTCAGCCAGAACCTGGCTTCCTGTAATTTCAGCCCAATATCCCATGCACTACACTCTGGGATGTCTGAGAAATGATCCTGACCTTCCTCTTTGTGACAACTTTTGAAGTATTTGAAGAGTGCTACCATATTATCCCCCAGTCTTCTCTTCTCAAGATGGAAGAGTTCTTTCATGCCCAGTTCTTTCAGTCTCTCTACAGAAGGCTTTGTTTCCAGTCCCTGGATCACCCTTGTTGTCCTTCTCTGAACTCTTCCCAGCTTTTCTGCACATTTCTTAAACTGTGGTGCCCAGAACTGGACACAATATTCCAGATGAAGCCTAACCAGGTCTGAGTAAAGGGGAACTAGTACTTCGTGTGATTTGGAAGTGTCACTTGTATTAATGGAACCTGAAATAGCATTTAGAAACATAGAAACACAGAAACAAGGTGATTCAGAAAAGGTCTCCTGGGCTATCTAGTCTGACCCCTAGCTCATGTAATCCCCAACATGTGGTTTTCCAGTCTTTCCTTGAACAACCTCACTGATGGCGCCTGAATCACCTCCCTTGAAGCCCATTCCATATCCTAGGGGTCCTAACCATCAGGAAGTACTTTCTGACATCCAACCTGAAGCCTGGTTCCTTCAGCTTTGCCACATTGGAATGTGTCCTGCCCTCCATTGCTGGGAAAAACAGGTCATGGCCCTTCTCCACATGACATCCTCTCACATACCTATAAGTCACTAAAAGATCCCCTTGGAATCTCCTCTTCTCCAGGCTGAAAAGCCCTCGATCTCTTCTCATATGACATCCCTCCGAACCCAGCTATCATTCTTGTGACCCCGCGCTGAACTGATTCTAACCTCGCTATGTCTCTCCTATAATGTGGAGCCCAGGACTGGATACAGTACTCCAGTTGCGGGTGCACCAGAGTTGTGTAGAGTGGTATCAACACCTCCCTAGATCTGGAAGCCATGCTTCTGGCTATTCATCCAAGGGTGGTGTCTGCCTTCTTAACCGCTGCATGGCACTGCTGGCTCATGTTCAGCCTGCTGTTGACCAGTACCCTGATATCCCTTTCACAAGTGCTGCTCTCCAGCCACTTGTCTCCCATACTATACCTGTGACACCTATTCCTCTGTCCCAAGTGTAAGATCTGGCACTTCTCCCACATTGAATGCCATCCTATTGTCCCCTTCCCACTTCCACAGCGTGTCCAGATCTTTCTGGATCTGGATCACCTGCCCTTCAGTTGTGACCACTGCCCCCAGTTTGGTATCGTCCGCAAATTCAGTCAACAGACTGGTTATCCCCTCCTCCAAGTCATTCATAAAAAGGTTGAACAGAACATTTCCTTTCTGCAATGGCATTATATTGTTGATTCATATTCAGCTTCTTATCTACAGAATTCCAAAATCCTTCTCACATGCAGTATTGTTGAGCCGAGTATTCCTCATCTTGCAACAATGTTCTTGGTTTCTTTTTCCTAGGTGCAGAACTTGGCATTTGCCCCTAATGAATGTGTGTTGTTTTCAGCCCAGCACTCCCACCTAGCAAGATCACCTTGTATCTTGCTCCTGTCTTCCAGAGTATTAGCTGTTGTATCCAGTTTTGTGCTATTTGCAGATCTGATAAGTGTCCTCTGCAGTTTCTTATCCAAATCGTTAATGGAAATGTTGAAGGGCCCTGGGCCCAGTAATGAACCCTGCAGTACTCCACTTGTTTCCCCTCCCCACTTTGAGAAGATGTCATTGAGTCCAATTCTGCGTCCAGCTGTGGATCCACCTGACAGTCGTTCCCTCTAGCCCACTTTTAGCTAGTTTGTTAATCAGAATATCATGTGGCATTGCTAACAAATGTTTTGTTTTGCTTAGCTCTTCTTTGTTTTCTCACAATTTCACCCTGCTCCCCATGCAACATCACTGCCACAGACTAGCATCCCAATCTGAACTGAGAATAAAAATGAACAAAAGATGCAGCCGCTAGGCACAGATTTAAAGTAATGATTGTTTGGGTCCTTACAGTGAGGGCTGTCCAGTTACAGAGAATATGTGCTTAGGCACAGTGTGCAGTACACTACTACAGACGGATTCATGACAAAATCAAGATTCAGAACAGGAGGTGACAAATTATAGTGTGGGGTATTTCTTTGTCGACAACTTGAAAACAAGTTTCCTTTTCTCAAGAGTGAAATGTGTGGAAGCTTCTCACCAAGCCTGGAGGTAAATTTTATTGGGATGCTGAAGAGATGATGAAGAATCAGTTTTGCTGCTGGACCCCCCTGTATGCTGCCAGTTAGCCAATGGACATCCCTGCTGTCTTTCTTGCCTTAGCCCAGGATGCTTGTCCTTGTCACACTTGCTTTTCAGTCCCTCAGGATCAGAGATGCTGGTACATTTGTTTCACTATTGATCTGCGTATGGGCAGAAACCATGCCTGCACTGAAATGAAGGCATTCCAAATATGAGGGCCTGGAAAGAACTTTTCCTTTACCTGTACTTCATTAGTCCGCGTCATCCTTCATTAGCCCACTAATGCCCATAGCTCAGTAGCAGGGTACTTGTTTGGCAATCTCAAGGTCCTGGGTTCAATTTGCAGCATCCGTAGTTAGGGCTAGAAAGAACCCTGTCTTAAACCTAGGTAAGTTGCTGCCAGCCTGTGACAACAATACTAAGAGAGATGGACCAAGGAACTCACTCAGTATATGGCAGCTTCCCATATTCCTATCTATATAGTGCCCATATGTCACTAACAGACCCAGGAGCAACCTCCAAGATCTTCATAAGCAGCAAATTTGCTAGACACTCTGAATTCCCATAATAATCAAAGAAATGTGCCCCACGATGCTATGCATGTTTTTTCCCCAAGAAATCCAGCTGCGTTTAATTATGCACATTCCCAGGCAAGTGTGCATGCAATTGTGGCAAAGAACATGTCTGACGTGGTGCTGCACTTTGGCTATAGAAATTGCTTCAGTGCAATGTAGGTGGCAATGACCCATTAAGAGTCAGTCACATTCTTCAGGATGAGGGAGTGTGGATCCAGAGTCTGGCTTGGCTATGAAACCTGATCAGTGTTGGAAGTGTTGATCTGAAGACTTCAAAACCTTTTTGAGTTCATTTGGAGTATATTTTACCTAATTGCCTCTTCTTTAGTTCTCAGTCTGTTGCTTGATAGGGAGAACATGTCTCCTTTTCATCCCATTTTACCTTTTGTATCTTCCTGAAAAAAACATTACTGTCACTGAACCTGCCATTGCATATGTAAATTTCGGTGTCAACAAAGAATTTCCTTGTGAATATTCATATAAATGCCATTGTTAAAGCCTACTTAAGCTTTCACAAATTAATTCTGCAAAGGTGTTTTTAATCTAATGTATTTAGTTATGATGGATCCCATTCCTTCCTAATTAAAGCTGCTCTGGCAGAGTATTCTTCAATTTCTGCCTGTGGGTGACTTTTCCTCCCATTTCTGTATGATAACTCATTCCTGCGCAGTGCTAAAGATTCCATCTCCCACTTTCATGACAGATCACACTCTCATCTAGATGAAATTCAACCTTCTACACAGGAGAAGGAAAATCTTCAGGGATATTTAACTAAACCTTGTTTTTACTTTACAAAGAGTAGGTTTTAAAAATTGACTGTTTGGTTGTGTACTGTACCTTTTAGAAAAATCCCCTTTTTTCCAAATTAGGCAAAAAAAGTGGTTATGTGCTCAGTGAAATGAGGTAAGTAGAATTGCAGCCAAGAACTTGGTCAGTCATTAAGTGCACCCACTTTTAACTTGCATTTCTTGAAGATGAGTTCCACCATGCCAATGACTCTGGATAATAAAGGCCATGATCCCAAAAGAACAAATCCTGTTTACCTGGGATTTAAGGAGGGGTGGTTTTCAAGGAACTGATTTTAAAATTGTAGTACTTTTCTCTCTCTCTTTTCTCAAACAAAAGCATAACCCACACTCAGAGGCATTTGCTGAAACATGGTTGCTTGCTGCTGAAGTGTGCCTGAACCCAACTGTACTCACAGACCATGGCCACACATACCCCATGGCAAAACCCCATGATGCTTTGTTGGGTTGTCAACTGTGCAAAACTAAATTTTCCAGTTCTGAAAAAGAGTAGATGACAGGCCAAAGGGCATGCAAATATCAGCAAAACACAGCAAGAGTAGATTTTGCAAAGCTTTGACATCCCTACTTTAAACACTTAATTTACATCAAACTCCTAAGTCACGGTGTGAGTTGGCAGAAAATCAGTCTATACCAACCCTCACTTCCAGGTCAGCGCCCTTGTGTTCTACCTCAGCCCACACCTTACACATGAGCTAAGATAAACTAGGCTAGGTCACCCCCTTGAGCCATGTGAGTTTTGTGTGGGCAAGGCAAGCATTCAGTCTTCTCTCTGAAGTCTGAAATGGAGCCAACCAGCAACTGTGATTTCACATGGAACCTGGTATAGTTTAGCCTGGCTCTAAAACATTTCCAAAATATATCCTGAGTGTTCTTCCAGCAAGTAATTAGACAATAGGTGTTGAATCTCAGACCTACAGGCCTGATCCAGCCCACCTGGCATCCCAGTCTGAGACTTTGGGGTTGTGCCAGCAGTCATGCCCCTTCCTTGAGCTCAATAATCTTTCCGCCATTAATCATTGGCTGGTTTACCAGCTTTTGTGCATTTCCCCACATTGAAAAGGGCAAAAACACCTCTTCCATAGCTTTGTTGGTACTGGCAGTAGAAGCATTAAGCTTAAATGTACTGGCATTCTTTTCCATCTTGGCCTTACCCCAGGAGCTTCCCTGAAACTGAGTTCAGCCCTTGGCTTGGACAATATCCTCTGTCCTTAAAGAGAGAGACCACTGCCATTTATTCAGGCAGCCATTCGTCCATATAGCTCCATATTGTCCATGCTGGTCAGCAGCAGCTCTCAGAAATTTCTGAAGGGTTTTTTTTCGCAGTCCTACCGTGACATGACTGGAATTGAATCTTGGACATTCTGAGCACAAAGCCTGTGTTCTGCCTGAGATGTGGCCCTTCCTCCAACAGCTAATAATAGGTGCACTATCGAAGGCTATCAAATTGAAACGGATGCTATTAGGGGCTTGCCAGAGCAATAGCCTGTATCAGTGCTTTCCCTTTAATGCTGCTGACATGATTGGTGAGACAAAGAGTGTAAGAGTTCATTGCCAGTGAACAGCAACTGAAGAGAAGAGGATGACAGCCGGCCAAAGCCATTTTGTTGCCTGCAGCAAAAGAGAAATGGCACCCCCAAGCTCAGAAGTGGCATCCAAGAATGCCTGTTGAAGCTGATTTCCACCCTGGTGATAAGACACCATCATCCAGGACACTTAGATGGTGTAGTGCACACTGCAAGGTACATGGAAGTTTTGACCTCCAGCACCTCTCTGCCATGTCCTACACCTATGCAGCAGAGGTGCTGATGTGCCTATCAAAGGGTTACCTAGCATAGCAGCTGAGGCAAAGAGGAGCTCTTTCTGCAGAACAGAGGCATACAGTGGTCAACAGGCCAGCAGTGGCCCACACTGCTCACTAGCAAAGGTGAACGTGCATCTGTGCAGTGGCAAAACCGCCTCCTGCAGGAATCTCCCATCTTCATTCAGGCAAGGCATGATGTTCTGGGCTACCGTTAGTCACCTCAGGCAGCAGGAAGCCATGATTTTCCAGGTTTTCTGGGAAACTCACTGAGTGGCCCTGGATCACTTTGCTTGTTGTGAGAATGCATTGATGCATCTTAGCTCTTGTTTATCTTTCCCTGTATTTGATCCACTGAGAGCCTGCCTTTCAGCACAAAGGGTTTTCGGGGTAGTTAACAGTAAAGCAAGCACATTGTTTTAAAAAGCATCAATGTGAAAAGATAAAACAATGATATATCAAATCATAGAAATAGCTCTTTGAAAGCCACATAATTTCAGAAGTGAGGGTTAAAATATATAACCAACAAATTAAAACCTTTGGAAACATTTTAAAAAGGCAGCACAAGCAGCCAAACATTAAAAAAAAGATGATGGCTACTGTTTTGGGGGAGCAAATAGCAAAGATAGGTTATTACTAATGAGCGAGCCCTACCTATTATCACTACCCACCTTACTCAGACAAAGGAGGGACACACAAGGAAGGGTCTTTTACTCTCTTAATTCTTATTACCTGTCATATTTGTATGCAGCCCTAGACCTCCTTTTTAAAGCAGAAGGAAAATGTAAGTTGATAAATAATGGGACTTAGGAGATATGATGGAAGGGGGGAAATAAAATTGAAACAAACTCTGTTGCATATATTCATCTGAAATGTTGTGTAGATGCTCTATTCATTAAAATTCCTCTTCAGATAATCTGAGAATCATGTCACACACACCATTTACACATTATGGTTCGAAAAGCGTTTCCCATAATATTCCTCAAGAGTGTTACTGGAACATTTTGTTGCTTTGTTTTATTAAAAAGGTGCAATTATGCTCTTTAGGGC
This sequence comes from Varanus komodoensis, assembly GCF_004798865.1. Lineage (NCBI taxonomy): Eukaryota > Metazoa > Chordata > Lepidosauria > Squamata > Varanidae > Varanus > Varanus komodoensis. Next base: position 1,273,669 of record NW_025336072.1, read on the forward strand.
ATCAATTACAATTGTGATATGGCCACTGGTGAGTCACTTGCCCTTTTAAACACTTACCTCCCAGGTGTGTGATTACAACCTGAAGCTCAAAATCTTGCAGATTATCACTTTGTTAGTGCCTACTCAGTTGCAACAACACTTTAACTTTTGTGCCTGAATATACTTTTTGCTTTAAAAGCTTTTACCATTGTAAATATAATACTGAACAAAACTCAGAGCCACTGAGTTTCATCTTCTTGCTTTAATTGTTCCCTTAAAATGGTGTAGGTTGATTGTTCCTAGTCTAATGCAGGCAGGAAGACTGTGCACGGAAATACCTTTGTAAGGCTCAATAGAATTTCTTCTGCGCACTACAGAACATCCAATGGGTGCTTCAAATCTGTCAACCTCTGTTCACCTTCATTTGCCCTGCTAAACTTCCTGAAGCATGTTTATACTGATTGCAATGCCAAGTACAGATGCACTGCATTGTGGGTTCTGCAATCTTAGAATTGTACAAACTATTAACAGATGTTGACCCTGCAATCTTATAGAAAGTTGATTTTCTATGTGAAATGGTTAACATTTCCTAGGAATAAAGAATCCTCAGTGACTTAACTAAAAACAGAATACTGCTGAATATACCACCCATAGCCAAGGAGAGTATCAATATTGGTAGCCTGTGATTTCACAACATTTTTCTGATTTGATGAACCCCACATTCTGATCTTCATTGTAGGAGGAATTTAGTAGTAGGAGCCCTGAGTGATTTATTCTGCAGTTTCTGTTTCTTTATGACACTGTAAACTCAGTCCAGCATAGATAGCAGCCCTGCTAATGGCTAATATAGGAGAGATGAGTCAAGAGTCCCTGATTTGCCAGTTGTTGATGGCCTTTCAACACATTTTGTTTCAATGCCAGATTCACCTCTTTAGAATGTAAACAAATCAGAAGATAATTGAAAGTGTAGCTCTCAGAAGCCAAAGGGCTAAAATCATTTTCACAGTTTTGGAAGGAAAGAAAGAAAGAAGGAAAGAAAGAAAGAAAAACCCACCCAGCTGTTGTTCTGTTAATGACCTCAATTTCCAGATAGGAAAAAGGTCCAGATATCAGAATCTGAGCACCTTCTGATTCTTCATAATTTGCATGAGAAAGTTCCAGCTCCAGTCCACAGAATCTTCAAATTGGACTGGAAAAGAAATACTATACGAAATACTGCCCAGACTTTGGAATTCTGCTCCCAGGCAGTGTAGTGCAGCCATTCCCAATGTGATTTTCTAGAGATTATGGATTTCAAACACCCAAGTTAGCATGGCCAATGGTCAGGAATGTTGGAGCTTTTGGTCCAAAACACTTGACATTTGGGGAAAATTGGTATAGAAGATACTGAGCTAGACTGACCAATGGTCTAACTCTATATATGGCAGCTTCCCCTGTTTTAATTGCTAAGCAGAATGGAAGCAGCTGAGGGCAATTTTTTAATTCTGTTGACAACCACCCCCTTTGGGTAATTATTCTGAAATTAAACTAAAAAGAGGGGTTAAAGTACCCCTGCACATAACTTTAGGTTTGCCTGGCACCAATGCTTCTTTCCTTTTGGCATCAGGCAAAAACCTTTTTATTCTCCCAGTATTTCAATTGTTAACCTGTTTTATTTAATGGTTTTATTTTAACACTGGATGCTGTGCAACCGTTATTCTTACTCTTATTGTTATTTCAATGTATTGTGTTAATTTGTTGTAAATCATCCCAAGACATTTGTGATGGGACAGTGGAGAAAAGTTTTAAATAAATAAACAAACTTGTTAGAAGTGAAAATACTTTCAGCCTTTCCTCCACACTAGCTTTGCAATACCATGTACCCCAATCTAATTTGCTATATGTTGGTACTACAAAGTCATTTCTTAGTGAGGTCAAGAAACTTTGCCCTAACTCTGAATTTCCCTTTTAATTTCTTCACGTTGCCAATTCTAATGGGCTATATACTAGTGTGATGTCAATTTACTGGCTATATGATTGCTGTGTTGTATGGCTGAATGTGTTGTGGGCGGACCTGTCACTAGGGATGTGATAGCTTCTCTGCCTGGTGCCCATCACTCTCTATGGAGGAAAGCCAAACCTGGAAGAAAACCATGGGCATGCACGGGGCCTTGGTTGCAGAAACAGGAACAGGAGCCTTTCCCAGTCACTTTTCTCAGGTGTCAGCCTCCCTCCCTGCACGCTACAGCAGGTGGCACATGGGGAAAGAGGTGTTCTTCCCAGCGACCATTCCGGTGACCAGCCATGGTGTTGCTTGAGCAGTGCATGGGGTCTAATTCCTGGCAAGCACCTGCACTCCCTCGGTGCGCTCACCAGGAACTCCGATTGGGCCACTGCGAAGTGGACCAGGGTCCAGGCAGCCCAAACCAGGGAATTAGTTGGATTTTCTGCGCAAAGCAGATTCCTGGCATATCCCTACTCCTCACTGCAGTTTTGCCTGAAATTAATTCCTGATAAGACTCTAAAATTTGCCTAAAGGATGTTAATGTTGGCAATTTATATTATGAATGGTCTCAAAGAGGTAATTCATCTGAAGAGCTGGTAGATTATATGAAAAACAGCAGTTAATGGTTTGGATTTCAGAAACCAAGAGAAAGCTGTAAGTTTCATCTAAAGTCAAGGTAGCTCTTCTAGTTCTAAATACTGCCTGGAATCAATAATGCAGCCAAAAGTAAACAAATTGGAGCTCTAACAAGACAGTGGTTCTCATGCTTAACTGAAAGCAAAAATAGGAATAAGGATTCAACTAGTGCTAGATGGGCTACCCTGCATTTGATAGCTCACAACAAGGTTTAGACACAGCTCTAAACCTGGAGGCCAAGGTTTCACTGGTGGCCAGGAGTGTGTTTGCATAGCTGAGGCTGGTGTGCCAACCACACATGTTCCTAGTGTGTCTGATCTGGCCATGACCTCACATCACTTAGTTACATCCTCTTTGGATTATTGCAACATGATCTATATAGGGCTACTTTTGAAAACTTCAGCTGATCCAAAATGCAGAAGCTGGCGAAGCCTAGTTACAGGGAGCACATAACTCCGTAACTGCAACTTCATGGGCTTATCAGTTTGTTTCCAGGCCCAAACCAAGGTGCTGGTCATGACCTATGAGATTAGACTGCCTGAAGGACTGCTTTCTCCCGTATAAGCCTGCCCAGGTTTTAAGATCTTTGGGAAAGGACTTTTTCTCTGTACTGCTGCCTCCAGAGGTATGTTTGGTGGCGATATAAGACTGCCATCTTGGTGGCTGTTCCCAGATTGCATGCCCTGGAGACTAAGTTGCTCCCTCTCTGCTCTTCTTTTCTGTTTATGTTCAAGCAGGCCTTCAAGTTATAAAAGGTCTGTTGGGTTCTGCGCTGCTTTTATTGCATATTTGTGGTGTTTGTATGTTGCTAATGTAATTCTTTTATCATTGTTTTTAACTACTCTACCTTTTCCTCACTTGCAAGGAACTCAGGGTGATTTACATATTCCGTATCCACTCCATTTTATCTTCGCAATAATCCTGTGAGGTAGGTTAGGCAGAGAGAGAGTGTCTGGCCCTTAAGCACCCAGTAAGCTTTAGTGGAAGCTAGAACCAGAATCCCTTGGATGCACAGTCAAGAATCATAGAATAGTAGAATCAGAAGGAGCCAGAAGGCCATCTGGTCCAAGCCCTCATGTTACAGGACACTAAGTTACATCATTCCGTTCAGGTGACTGTCCAGATGCTTTCTGAATGTCTCTAGCCACAGAGGGCCCACAACGTTTCCCAGGTAATAGGCTCCATTGCCGTACTGCTCTGACAGTGAGGAAATCCTTCCTGGTGTCTAGTTTAAATCTGGTTTCTTTTATCTTAAGTCCACTCTACCAACAATCTCACACCAATTTATACTGATTCTCAGCTAACTTAGCAGCATTTTCTAGGCAGAAAGGCAGGGTATACATTCAATAATAATTTGGCACAGTCCTAGTTGCTGCCTTTTTGTGAACAGAAGCTCTGTGCCATGAGCAGGAGAACACAGAAGTCAATAAGCAAAACTTTTCATAGCTTGCAGATGAGATGCTGCCATAGATAAAGACAGAATATTAATTTCAGCTCATTATCCAGGTGTCAAAAGTACAAAATCTTTAACATTTTAAGATGTTGCAGCCCTAATTGCTGCTCTTAATGGCAATAAAAATTGTCTGTATAAACCTAACACTGAGACTTGCAACAAAAGTTTGCAGTACAAAGTGGCTAGGTACAAAGGATGACAGAGTCCCTTCACCTGCATGATCATGCAGAAGGAAGAATGGCAGCAGGTGTGGCTCACATCCCGTTTCCTACAGTTATGGAGAAGTCAGGAGGCCTTCCTTCTTTTCCACGTGGCCACCTTATCCCGCCCCACACACTCCTGATTTTTTATTTCCTTCTAACATTAGTCCTCTGCAGGCATCTTTGTTGTTGTTAGTCGCAAAGTCGTGTCCAACCCATCATGTCCCCATGGACAACATTCCTCCAGGTCTGCTTGCAAGTGGGGCAACAGAAGGGTGTGGAAGGTGGGCATGCCCCGAAGCCCACCCCACACAACTGCACACTCAGCTGCTGGCTAGATCCCCACATGCTGAGCTCTCTGTGTTCAGTTGAGCAGATATCTCAGTTCAGACATATCTGGTCATGATACAGCCTGCAGAAGGCTGGTAAATTACCAGTACTCCATGATCACTGAATGGCCGGGCTGCTGGCCTGTTTTGAGGGTCTCCTCTTTCATTTTCCCCCTATTTTTTATTTCCCCAAAGCATGGATGGGATCATTTTGACTACATGAGCACCTGCACTCAACTCTGAATGTCAGGCACAGAGGGAATGATTCCGAAGGGATTTCCCAAACATAAGCTGCCTCTGTTGTATCAGGATGGCTGAGTTAGAAGCACCAGAGCAGTCCCTGTAATTCATTGCACACTTCTGCATCCTAGAAATCTACAGCAAGCCCCCTCCTCCCTGGTGACCTTCCAAAAATAGAGCTGTATGTTTAAAGAAAAAGCTAGTGATCAACATGACAGCATTCTGCACCTCATCATGTGGTGTGAGTTTGCTTTGAATGTAGGGCAAGGAATAATATGAAAAAGTAACACTAAAATCACCTGTAATTACAGCTTAAAATCCACACAGGATCTTACAATTTGGTTCTTAAAAGAACAAATAAAAATAGCCTGTTTAAATCCCTTGGAAGGAGTTGACTGCATAATAATTGATTGTGTGTTCATTTTTAGAAGACTGACCTTTCCTTCAGTCGTCTGATGGGAAGATTTGCTTTCAGTGCTTTAGCTGTCATCTGCCCTTGTTTATTCCATTAATTAAAAAAAATTCTTTGCCCAGCATGGAATATTGCTGCAGATCTCATTAGATGTCTTATAATAATTGCAGGTTTTAAGCAAGCTGGAGACATCGACTTTCAAAAAAAATTAAGCATGTAGTGAAAAGGAACAAGGAGGGAAATGAGTGGGAGTATGGTAATTGCAAGCCTCCGTGTGAAGGCAGGCAAAAGGAAACAAAACTGCAGATGGTGTCAAAATCTAGAAGAAAATATAATGTGGACAAACTTAAGACAATAGCCAAGCAAAGGAGATTATGGATTATGCTCTGTGCATGCGTGCTATGTATCTATGTCTCCCTGATGAGCAGAGAACAGCAAAGGCCTGCAGAAGGATATCAACAGTGTAAGCTACACACAACTACTCAGTAGCAAGTCTGTTGGATTCAATAGGGCTTATTACTTAATTCCCAAGTAATTGAATATAAAATTGCGGCCTAGTATGGAATGGGGAGAGCAGTTCTGAAGGTGGACAAACCAGCACATTCAAAAGGCTCACACTGGCTGGGTGGAAGGGAGAAAGCAGAGGCATTCAACTCCCCTTTTCTCTGCTCTCGTCCCCACTTCATCCCGACTGTATGTAGTCCCAAATTCTTACAATGGAGGACAATTACTTCTGCCAGCTGCAGGACTGGCTGATGTGCCCCATGCCTGCATGTGTGGGAGGGCTTTGGATCCTGCAGATCAAAGCTTCGATGTTGGGGAGGTAATGAAAGTCCTCCAGGTTTTAGTGGAGAAATCAGAGGTTGGAGTCTCTGAGGGCAGAACTCTCTCTCCTTCTACTCTTGGAGTGAGGAGGTCCAAAAAATCCTATGGACCCTAGCACAGAGATCAGGGAACATGGACTGGTTAGGATAGTAGGTATCTGCACCAGGCCAAGAAACATTTTTGCAGTTTTGTAAGGAAAAAAGCCCTGTGTGAGAAAGGACCAAACACTCAATTCTATTTCCTTTTATTCTATCTTCATGATATAATAGTCCACAGCAGTGGTGGCGAACCTATGGCATGCGTGCCACAGCGGGCATGGAGAGCCCTCTCTGTGGGCACACGAGCCAAGTCACCCCAGTATTGCCCCAGCAGGCGAGCATTGGATAACAGCACACATAGGGGCCAGGCAATGACATCACAAGCCGTGACTCAGTAGCCACGCCTCATCCGAGCTTTTGCTTGGCCAGTCAGTGCACTGCCAAGGAGATACGTGTATTTGCTTGGACTGGCTGTGAGTTGTTTTTTCTGAACTAAAATCTCAGTTTTCAGGTTTTATTGCAGTGTTGGCACTTTGCGATAAATAAGTGGGTTTTGGGTTGCAGTTTGGGCACTTGGTCTCTAAAAGGTTCACCATCACTGGGTTAGGGTTACAAAAACAAGGTGTTCTGGTATGATTTTTATGCTTGGAATGGGTTTAGAATGGGCGGAAATGTTGAAATGTGCAGAAACAGCTACTCAAGGAAGGCTTTTTCAAAATAGTCCTATTTCAATGGAACTTTACCCCTACATTTGGGTTAGGGTGTGCACCAGGGTAGGGTTAGGGTTAGGAAAACTAGGTGTCCTGGCATGGTTTTGATGGTTGGAATGTGTTTGGAATGAGCAGAAATGATGAGCAGTGCAGAAAAAGCTAATCAAGGAAGGCTTTTTCAAAATCTCCCCTTTTGATGGTATTTTAGCTCTATATTAGGGTTAGGGGAGTGCACCAGGGTAGGGTTAGGCCAGTGGTGGCAAACCTATGGCACGTGTGCCACAGTGGGCACACAGAGCCCTCTCTGTTGGCACACGAACCAAGTCACCCCAGCATCGGCCCAGCAGCTGAGCATCGGATAACAGCACATATAGGGGCCATGCGCATGCTTGGAAAGGAGTAGTGGTGTCAGGTGATGACATCATGAGCTGCAACTCATTAGCTGTGACTTGTCCAAGCTTTCGCTTGGCCAGTCAGTGTGCTGCCAAGGATACACACACACACACACACGTGTGTGTGTGTGTGTGTGTGTGTGTGTGTGTGTATGCTTGGACTGGCTGTGAGGTATTTTTTTCTAAACTAAAACCTCAGTTTTCAGGTTTTATTGTAGTGTTGGCACTTTGCGATAAATATGTGGGTTTTGGGTTTGGGCACTTGGTCTCTAAAAGGTTCACCATCACTGGGTTAGAGTTAGAAAAATGAGGTGTCCTGGTATGCTTTTGATGGTTGGAATTTGTCTAGAATGTGTTTACATCTAAGAAAAGGGTTCACATCCATTCTTCACAGAAAACTCCAGCTACTGGGTGGCATAGTAATGAAGCAAACATGCAGCTTTCTTTGCACAGGAATTATTCCATGCCTATATGCATGTTATATGAGCATGCACACATGTTGGCACATTGCAAATATGTGACAGACTGGCATATGGGAGAGGGGAGAGATTTATGCTACGATACCATGAGCGTTTGTCAGAGGACATAAAGAAAGGACACACTACCAATCAAAAGAGAGCTAGAGGAAAAGAACCAAAGAGCCTCAAAATGCCTGATACCCTCTCTTGCCTTGAGCGAACTTCCCTTATGAGAGATGCAGTATTCAATAACTGAATTCATGGGCTCATGAGAGACAATATAATGTGGTGGTTTGTGTTTGTGGGGACCCAGGAGACCTGGTTCTAGTTCCCACTTGGCCATGAAACTCACTGGGTGACTTTGGGCCAGTCGTGCTCGCTCAGCCTAACCTATCTCATGAGGATGTTGTTGAGAGAAAAATGTGAGTGGAAAAGGCCTATGTGGCCATCAAATACCAGTTCTGATTCTGAAAAGGTGGGTGGTGAGGGGAGAGAAAGTTTTAAAACCTGACAAAAAGCAGGACTTTCTTCTTCTGCTATTCTGTGCTTGTAAATATGGCATTCTGCACACATGGGAGCAACATATTAAAGGGGCCTAAATAAGTCCAATGAAATAAAATAAACACAATTGGGAAGATGCAATACAAATACAGAGGCAGAGACCAAAATAATGTAGCTGGAACCAAAAGAAAAGCTTAGTGAACAAAACCTTGCCAGAATAGCACCGTCCAGTAAAAGGCACCCAGGGAGGAAGCCGTCCACATGTGCCCTCCACAGGGTGGGCTGTTGCACAATGTTGGTGCAGCCATTGCGAAGGTCCTTTTCCTTCTTGCCGTCCACCATGCATCCATTCTAGCAGGAACACAGAGAAGGGCCTCTCCGTCTTGTTCTGTGGAGCAGGCTGGTAGGTTGGGGAAATTTAGTCTTTCAGGCATCCTGAACCCAAGTTTTGAAAACTGACCACCAGTATTTTGACCTGTGCCCAGAAGCAAATCTGCATCCACAGCAGAGCTGCAGGATAGGTGTGCCATGATAAGGATTCTATTCATATGCCATCCATTTTTCCTTATAAAAGGAACCCAGGGCAGTTTACTTAGTTTTCCTGTACTCATGCTATTCTCACAACAACAGCAGCAACAACAGCTATCGCCCTGGGAGGTGTTAGGCTGAGAATGAGTGACTGGCCCAAAGCCAGCCAGTGAGTGGGCCAAGTGGGGAGTTGAATCAGGATCTCCTGAATCCCCAGTCCAACACTGTAACCACCAAGCCACATTGTCTCTCCTCATCCCATGGATTCAATTATTGAGTATTTCTAATAGCAGTCACTTATTCTCAATCTAACCTTCCTTTTTCATCTGACAAAATTTTCATTTATTAGTATATCTTTAGGGCTGCAATCACATTGCAATAGCCTCTACTGAACTCAATGGATTTCCTTCTGAGCACCTAGGATTACACTGTGTATTTCATTATACTGGATATTTCCAGGAATCATTTCCAGGATGTATTTAGCAAAATCAGCTAATATGGGACAGCACTTAAAAATGTAATTGAAAGTTGTGTTGTACATAGCAGGGAAAGGATTCTTCAGCTCTCTGTAACACAAAAAGACTAACATTCATTGGAGTTGGTCTAATTTACACTCCCATGGCCAAAATATTTCAGGTTAATAATCTAGACACAGGATATGGTGCTTTCATATTTTCAGTGCAGTTTTCAGACAACATTAATAAAAAACAACCGAATTTTCTCAACCTGAATCCATACAACATAAATATGATCAAAGAGATTGTGCAATCAAAATGTGGCGAACAGTAATATAACACATTTCAAAGCCTGTTTGAATTGTTTCTTAGTATTGCATTTGATTATTTGCATCCAGATCACCCCAAGCAATGTAATTTAATTTGCAATATGTGCCTCAGTATAGCTTTGGGTTTGGTTTAGTAGTAATAATAATGGTTATTTCACGATTGCTATCTTTAAAATACAGGGTTGCTAAGAGAAATTCAAGGGTGTTTCAGCTTTAACCCTTTACTAATTCTTGGATCAGTTACTGTGCTTCTCAATAAACCACACTTTACTAGCACAGCTGCTTTGTCCGTGTCTCTTTCTCTCAATGATCGGAGAAACCCAGCCACTTACACCCTGTATAGATGTGTGGACAAAATTACATCCACTGGCTATCCTTATTCTGACACCCTCCAGACATGGTCTACAACCACAGTAGCTCTGGCCAGTGTGGTCCTTGCTTTAGTTTTCAGATCACATGAGATGCTAGGTCGGCATAACAAGTGACATGAGGAGCAGCAAACACTGTTCTGCCTTGTCTCCTCACATTTAAGGAGAAGTCTATGCATGTTCGTATAGGGAAAAAGCCCTATATTTCCCAGCATTCACCACCCACTGAGTTTGGACTGTTTTTTGTCTATATTTGTCTATATGTGCATCCCCGTAAGTGATGTTAATCTAAGGACCGCACCCTGAACAATCAACTCTAGGAAACAGTAAACAAGAAGACAGCTTTATTGGACAAAATAATCTTGTTAAATGATTTGTTTCATGAGTGAGGCTGCAGCAGATGTGTCCCATATTACAGTCCTTGCTTGTGATTTCTTTAATCCACATTTTGATTTGTCTTGATCTTTTCTTGTTTGGTATATTTTATGAGAACAGAACAAGCAATATATACTTCTGATTGTTGTTAGTCATTTTCCCAAAGGGAATAGCTATTATAATCAACAATTTGTTCCTGAATACATTTTTATACTGTAAAAAAAAGTTTATATTCAGAAAGAGGAAAGAAAACTTTTTCCAAACTAATTTTGGATTTCTAAACTTATTTTGATGTGCTTATACAGCTGATGCATTTAATAGTTCATGAGCTGAAAACTGATGGTGCTACTTTTTCCTCATCTTACCATCAGGTGCATCTCTACAAGGGAATAAGATAATATTTGGTTGTCCAGATACTCAGTAACAGAAATTTTGAAATAAGTAAAGACTCAGAATGAATAAGTCGTTTCCCCCACTGTATGTGTGTTAGAAAGTAATTATGAAAACAAGTAAGTAATTATTTTTTATAATTAATCTTTCCCCATTGTCTCTTCTGTGAACATGACATATTACTTATTAGAACTTAATAGAAATGCCAAGCTAGTTGTCCAAACACCTTCTAATTAAATTGCTTCTAATCAAATTTCATTCTGCTTGTGGTGACTTAATGGGCCCAAGAGCACTGTCTATATTACTACTGAGTGAATAGACAGTTCTCCCTTAGAATTTCTGCTTAGTAAACTAGCTATTCTTACATATACCACTTCCATCTTATTCTGAAGACAGTGTGATGTCATTTTCCTATTCTGCCCCAGTGGAAAATATTTGCTCTGAATTTGCCCCGGTGTGAGCAGAGGAGCATCAAACAATTTAACCACAGATAAAAAATATTTTAGGGAACATTCCATTGCATGTTTAGACAGACAAAAGTCTCAGCATTGACCTCAAAGCTGGTGATGTGTGCTCAGAGTGCCCCAGCTGCAGCTAGCAAGAAGGAAACATGTCAGCTTCATCTCTTAGGCAATGGTGGTGACTGCAGAGAAAGGGCCATTCAGGTGAACAGGAAGATGGTGCCACCAAGACATGAGGCGTCCTGGCAGCCCCTCAGCCATCTATTCTCCTTCAAAGTGCTGCATTTAGACGGTCACATTCAGCCATCTAACTGTTTCACAGAGGATGAGGAACACTCTTCACCTCCTTGTACCTCCTGCCCTACATGGAATGCTTACAATCCAAGTTCAGAAGGTTATAGGCAGCTTTATTAGCTTGTTCCCTAAAAGAATGTGCTGTTTCAACAAAGCAATAACAATGGGGAAGTGTCATTCATTGTTAGGTCTGGAACAAAGAGAACATGTGTTTATGGTCAAAACACCAGGGCCAAGCATGACGGAAACAGGCAGAGGTCTTAGCAAAATGCAAGAAGGCCAGAGACAAAGACAAAAGCAGGAATGAGCAAGAGTCAGATAACTAGCAGGGCATGGCAGACCCACAGGCAAACCACAGATCAGGTACCGGCAAGAGGAGAGTCAGGAAAAGGCACAACTGAAGGCAAGGCAAAACTGGGACAAGATCAGGAACATGACACAGCTACCACAAAGGACCACGCTGCTATAACCAAATTGAACAGTGCAACAGAGACTTTCATAAAGCCTTCCAGAGCATCTAGCTGCACTGGGTGATCACACAGGCTCTGATTCTTGCAAGTACCTACAGGTATGTTGTTCCTTCAGGAACTTGCTGGATGGAGTGTGCTCCTTGCCACCAGGGGAGGGGGGGAGCGCCTCTGGCCAAGCTTCAGATCATAATTTTCTGCCTATTTTTCTTTTGCTTCACAGAAAAGCATTGTCTGTATTCCATCCCAGTAAGTTAAGCTCCATCACAAATAAATGTGTTCATTTTTTCCATCATTGAAATGGTCTGTTCTCTCCCTAACATGCTAAGTATTATGTTTTCATGTCAACAACTTGAAGAAGCAATTCTGATGGATCTGACGAAAGGGAAAATTCCTGTGCTAAGACCAAACTATTCTGACAGCAGACACACAGATGTCTTATCAATGTGGTTACCCTGGAATTCCCTCCCCAGGAATGACTGGTCCCATTGTTGCTTGGAGTTATTTGGAGGCAAAGAAACTTTGTCCCATTAGATTTCTAATGGTTTTGAATATAAACTTGATTGAGAACATGAGAACAGCCCCTGCACAGGTGCATTTGTTTAGTTCCTTCTTAAAGCCATCCAGATTGGTGACCACCACTACATCTTGTAAAAGTGAATTTCATCATTTGCCTGTGTATTATATGATATACTTCTTCTCATCTGTCCATCAATCAGCTTCATAGGATGAAGGTTCAAGTAACATGAGACAGAGAACAATATCTCCCAATTTACTTTCTCCACACCCATGTAACATATCTCCCCTTGCTTGGCCTTTTCTAAGCTAAACAACCCCAGTCATTATAGGGGACTTGTCCCAACTCTTTGTTCATTTCAGTTGCCCCTTTATGTACTTTTTCCAGCTCTAAAATTACTTTTGTAGATGCACGTGACCCAAACTGCACCTAAATCCCTTTCTAGGTGCACTATTTTAAGTGTGGTTGCAGCTTAGATTTATGTAATGGGAGCATGATCTTGACAGTTTTATTTTCAATTCTTTTCCTAATTATGCCTAACATGTAATTTCACTTTTTAGAACCTCTGTACATGGGGATGATATCTACATCAAACTGTCCACCATGGCCTCAAGATCTTTCTTGGCCAGTTATTGCTAGCGCAGATCTATTGGCTTGAAGATGTTTTATTTTATTTTTTGCCCCATATACATAACTTTACACTTGGTTATGCTGGGTTGCATTTGCCATTTTGGTTCCAACTTCACTTCTCACTCCTAATTCCAAATCATTTATTAGTAAGCTGAAAAGCATAGGTCCCAAAATGGATCTTTTTCATCTTTTCACTGGAAGAGATCACCACTTATTCCCACTTTCTGCTTTCTGAACTTTATGCAGTTACTTATCTGCAAGATAAGTTTTCTGTCTATTCCACAACTGCTAAGTGTGATCAGGAGTCTTTGTCCAGGGATTTTGTAAAAAGAGCTTTGGAAGTAGAAAAAAGCAATGCCTGTTTGCATATTTACCAACACTCTGAAATAACTCTGAAAAAATAGAGATACAGGATTTGCTTTTATTATATCACCCAACAGCCAAAAATCTTTCAGCAGTTCACAATAATTTAAAACTAAAATGCAGCATAAGCCAGTCTAAATTTAAATGTTTAAAACCACAGTATAAAATAGAAATAAAAAGCAACAGGGTAAGACCCAGCAACCATAGTTCCATAGTTACAGTGCTAGTACAGAAAAGACTTTCTTCTTAAATACTGCCTTTGCCAGAGGCTCCTGGACTACTGAGGTTAATCTTGAGCTACAAGCAGGTATATATGGGAGGAAGCAATCCTTCAGGTAACCTGGTCCCAAGCCATGGAGGGCTTTGAATATGATTGTATCAAGCCTTGAACTGAACATGGGTCAACAGCCAACCCAGATGGTAAAGTACTGGCCTGATACAATCATGGTGGCCAGTCCCTGCCTTGATACGGAGTAGTTGAAGTTTCTAGACCCTTCTAGAAAGTTTCTAAATCAAGGCAGGTCAATATATAATGCATAGCAGTACTCCAACTAATACATTACCACAGCATAGATAATGCTATATAGGCTATCTCTGTCTAGATAAGGTATCTATCTAGGTATATCTAGGCATGTCATGAGTGAAGCTGGCTGGAGCAAGGGGTCAGAACAGATGGCCCGAGAGACCCCTTCTGACTTGCTCAGTTTCTGTTTCTGTGTTTCTATATCAGCCTAAGCTTGTAAGAGGTGTTCTGTACCACCAAGCCCATCTCTGCCTCCAGTGATAGTGCTGGATCCAGCAAACTCCAAAACTTCAAACCTGATCATCTAGGCAGAATGCAACCCCCTCCAGAAAAGGCTGACTATTGTAACAGGTTGATTATACTAACAGTAATAGTATTCATAACAATAATATCACTCAACCAAGCAGATGAACCACCCACTAACAGTACCCTCATTTTGTCTGGAAAGAGACTAGTCTAGTCCATTACCATGCCCAGGCCCTGGTTCAGAACAGCCACTGCCACACCTGAATTTGATGAAAAGGAGAGCTAGAGCTGGGTGTCATCTGCATACTGATGACACCTCAGCATACTCATCTGGATAACCTTCCTCAGGAGCTTCATGTTCATGAGCTGGGGGGATAAAAGTCAGCCTCAGGGAGCCCCATAGCATAACTGCCCTGGCACAGAGCAACAATCCCCCAAGACCACCTTTTGGAATCAGCCATCCATGCAGGACTAGAATGACTACAAAGCGCTGGTTCTGATTCCTAGCCCAGACAGTCTTCCAGAAGAGCAACATGTTTGATAGTATCAGAAATCACTGAATGGTCCAAGAAAAGCAACAGGATCACACTCCCTGGTCCATCTCTCAAGAAAGCTCATCGAACAGGGCAACCAAAGCAACTTCTATGCCAAACCCTGGCCTGAAGCCTGATTAAAATGGATCTATAAAAGCCATGTCATTGCAGAGGTTTTGGAGTTGACTGGCAATCACCCTCTTGCTTAGGTGGGGAATGTTAGCTACTGATCTGGGTCTAGCTTAGGTTAGGCCTTTTATTATTTTTTAGCAGTGTCCTAACTACGCTCTTCTCTAAAGATGCTGGTACCACACCCTCTCTCAGGAAAGAGTTTACAGCCTTCTGGACCCAGCCTGATAATCCTTCCCTGTTAGAAGTAATCCATGAAGGGCAAGGATCAAGCATGCAGAGGTGCTTTCCCTAGCAAGCAGACAGGATGCCAGAGGCAAAAGGAGAGGGTGCGGGGAGAGAGTTTCTCTCTAGCAGATGTATGTATTCCCTTTGCCCAACCTGAGAGCCACTAGCCAAGAGCTTGCGCCTCTGTCCTGACCAGCCATAAACACCTGCAGTGGAAGGGTGAGAAAGACAGACGGCCTCAGCCAGGTGTTATAGCTGGCAATGGCCTCCTTCCAGCAGGTTGTACATTATGCGGCAGTGATGTTTATTCTTTCTGAGCAAGGTGTGTCCTTCTATATGCCTACTAAATTTATCTTTAATCCAGCTTTTAACCAGTGTACCCACAATAGATGTTAACTATCTGCCCTGTAATTTCCTGGATTCCTCTACATCTCTCTTTAAAAATGATGTTACACTGGGCATTTTCCAGTCCTCTAGTACAGAGGCTTACCTTGGGGATCTGCTACCTATTTTGTAGGAAGATTGGCAAGTTCATATCTGAGCTGCTTAAGAACACTAGCAGGGATATTGTCAGTGGCTGCTGTTTTATTAACTTCCAATCTGTCAATATGTCTGAGGACTTCATCATTTGCCCCAGTTCCTCAGATTCTCTTCCTGAAAGCATCAGTTCAGGAACATTTATTGGTTCCATATCTTCTACGGTACAGACAGATGAAAAGAATTCATGCCTTTTCCCCACAGTTTTCTTTTCCTGTTTCAGTACTCCATTAACTCTATTGTCATCAAACAGATTCCCTCATGGGTTTCCTGCTTCTGATGTTTTTAAGGAGCTCTCTGAGCTCTGTTGCTAATCTGACTTCCCTGCCTCAAATATATTTATTCATTTTCTTTTTGTTCACTACTTTGGGACCATTTAGGAGTAAAGGTGGGCTGTAATTATTTTAATACAATTTAATGAATATAACCGTTCACCCACTGAACTTGGTGGCACTTAATTTTTAAGGATCTGCATGAGTTTATGTCAACATCTTTCAGATGCAGTAGTCCTCACTCAGGAGAAGTTAATAAACTAGCATAGAAGCAGAACTGTTGCTTCCATTTTTTTTAATACTCTCAATACCTTATTCTAATATGTTTACACAATGGAGCAATTTCAGCAGTCATTATGGTAAGCTATATGGTCTTGGTGCAACTTCTACAAGGGAGTTGTTTTAATCAGTTTAATTTTGCACTGATTAAAACTCTGTTGTCTAAAATCACACCGTGTCTGATTTTTAGATAAAAAAGATTTTGGGATTCACATGGTGGGCATGTCATGAGCGGAGCCGGCTGGTGCCGGAGGTCAGACTAGATGGCCCGGGAGACCCCTTCTGACTCGCTCTGTTTTCTATTTTTCTATGTTTCTGTCTCTTCAAAAGTCTGATCTGGAAGCTCTGTTCCTAATCTCTAGTATGAAGGACTCTTTGTAGTGACTCCATGGGGAACAAAATGCTTGGGTCCTTTAATATGTTATTGTTTTATATGTGCTGGAGTTGAATGCTTGTTTTGAAAAGCACTGTTTGGGGTGAACCATGGCTCAAATGGATCTCTGGATGCATCATATCAGCACAATACAAAGTTCTTATATGAGCTGTGTTAAATGGGACACTAATCCAGTTCATCTCTTGCTTTCAGTACTGGGCAACATTTTCAGGTAATCACTGGCCTTAGGCAAATTCAACATCATCCTGTAATAGTTATTTTTCTAAGTGCTTCTTTTTGTTATTCCCGCCTCCAAACCCTAAATAAGTTTACTGTGATGCTAGTGGCACTAGATTGTAGGTTCAGGAGGCTTCATATATACACAGCTGTCCAGCCAAGCATTTCTATATTAATCTGAGTAGACTACCTCTTGTGTTGACAAAACCATAAAAATAAGACTTCTCAGAACTTTATTAAAAGTACAAATATTGTTTATTCTCAGAAAAAAAATCCAGTTAACAGAAGAACACAGTATATTCCAATTATATATTACCTCAGGCTTCCTATCACTCAGTCAAAGCTTACTGGCTACAAGTATACTGATAGGTTTAATGAAGCATAACAACATCAGCAGAGCAGAACAGATTTGACAGTGGTCACATCTGAATGTTTTGTGGATTACCTGTGGACTTCGTATTAACTGATTCTTTTCTAAATGAGTAATAACACAGGCAATCTGCTCCACACTAAGGTTTCAGCAGCTCCTGCTTTCCATGGGACCTTGTGGCACCTGCTTACCAGGACTCTGGAAACCATGATGCTGTGTTTGAACAACCAGGGAAACTATGGTAAAACATGGAAACCACAGAACAGGTTGTTGTTTCCTATCATGGTTTCTAGAAACCAGATGTACTATGCTGAAGCATCACTCCATCACTCATCAGCACCACTCGTTTGGACAGACAGCATGGTAAACCATCTTGTGCATGGATGGCTCCATTGTGGCTTTTCATGTTGTGTGAACCACCCAGTAAATACCTTGAACTGTCATGCTGTCCTGGGAAAAGGAGGTGAATGGTCAGGACCATAATGGAGTAGCAGGAAAGAGTGGCTGGGCTTGTGAGGCCTAACTCAAGGACATCACTGTTTATGGTGGCAGTGAAAAGGGCAAGTTCCATGCTCGGGGTTATTAGAAATCAGATAGAAAATGAAACTAGAAAATGAAACTTTGAGTACTGTAATGTTGTTACAGAAATCTGCTGCACATCTGTTTGGCATAATTATATGTATAACGCCAGTCACACCCATGGAAAAAAGTACATATGAACACTGAAAACAAATCAAAATGAGTAATCAAAATAATCAAGGTGTTGAAACATGACATGTACAAAACAAGAAACACATAACAAGCAACCCAACACATTAAAGCATGTGTGCATGAAAGCAAGGGAGGTTTCTACAGTCTCATATGGCTGCTATGCTAGTAAATAGCTTGCTGGTTACCCCATACTGGCATTTTGCTGGACAATGAGAAATGCACTGTGTGCCCCCACAGTGACTCTGAATAGAAAACTAAGATAGATTTGCTTTGTATAGTTGTAGGGAAAGAGGGCAAAATGTATTTTAGTGAGTCAGGAAACAGGATATGCCGTGGTGGTTTCTTGTGCAGGCTGGTCTGTCATGTTGCTAGAACCCTGTTGTGGTATTTCGGCATGTTTAGCTTCTAAAAATCACAATAAGGATCAATTATTTGCTTTATGGCTTACACACTTCACCATGGTTTCTTGAGTTATCCAAACCCGGCATTGACATTTCCAGGTAGCTGGTGTGCAGCTGCCACAGAGCCTAGAAAGACTAGCAGCTGCTGGAACCATTCCAGCCACCGAGTATGGGATTAAAATTTAGTTATGGTGGTTGATGGGAAACATGCCAAAAGTGGGAGGACTTGAGTAAGGAGGGTGGAAACCATGTGATTGTCTGTCAGGCATGTCCAGGCAAAAACCATGCACTGTAGAAACCATACAGGGTTGCTTTTCATGACATGTGAACTCAGACAATGAATATGCGTTTCAGTGAAGAGCCTTGAAAGCTTACACCGTATTGTTGATTCCAAATGTTCTGTTTTTTTCTAATCAATGGATCACATCTTTGGTATCTACTTCTGCGGATCTTAGAATCCATCGTGTTCAACAAAAGCATTTGTTTTGCATTTATTGGACACACTGTCTGTTTAATAAGGAATCATCAATTTCAGCTGATTGCTAGTAGTGGAATACAACTAATGCTTCCTTTAAAAATATGTTTTGGCAATTTCCAGTAATTGCTTCCATCTAGGAGCACAGATCAATTTTGTACTGGGGCAGTCTTTAATATTCACTGATACATCTTCTCTTTTAAATTACTAACTGACTTTGTGGAAATTAACAAATGGTCAGTGTGAATGGATTCTCTGTGCCTTTTCAGCTAAAAGACTGATATTACAACACTGGAAGATAAAGATGCACCTCCTGCAATGCAATATATTGAGGACCTTACAACTCTTTTGATGTATGAACAGATGCCAACTTCAATGGATGCTTAATTGGATATTTGCTCTGAAGACTATATATTTTCTCGAGGCCTATATATAATTGTTAGAAATTTATGCATTTAATATAAATCCATATATGAATATTTTTTAAAGGAAATAGTTTCAAAATAAATAATTTTAGAAGCCAGGTGCTCAGGGGCACTGCACTGGGGATCCTTTCCCAGGTGCCATTGGAGGCACCTGTCGGGGCTGCACTTGGGACCCCTTTTGTATGATGTTTTCAAAGACACAGACACACACAGTTTCATTGACTACAATGGATGCATTTTCTTGTGGGGTAGGTTGGTAATTTGGATGAAAATGGAAGGGGGAAAGTTAAATCATCCCTCCTAAAGTACCACATTCCCATACTGAACCAAAGTCACACATGCTAGTAGAAAGCAGAGGGAGAAAAATCATACAAAGATCAGGTACATGTAATTAAAGGAAGTTTTAGTTAGGCTTGAGGAGTCAAACTTGCCCCAAGCTGACAAATTAAACAAATGTGAGAGCTAATAGCGTTAAGGTGCAATCTTATGCATGTTTAGGGAGAAAAAATACAACTCTCAATATGCCCCAGCTGTAGGCCTTTTCTCTCTCTAAACATAAGTAGGATTGCACCTTCATAGAAACAAGCCAAAGTAGATTAAACGGAGTATAGAAAAATCTGATTCATACACTGCTCTCATAAATACCTTACGACATACCTAGAGCGACTCTAGCCAATAATGCATCCTGACAAATGCTAGTCAGCTCAGGTGATGAAGCATGCCCAAATGAGAACAAATCTTTGGACACTTAGACTTCTTGACTCACAGCTGCAGCACTGCAAGATTGTATTAAATGTGATGGATTCACTGCCTCTGGGTGCAATTATATTGCTCAGAAACTGCCTTGCTATGTCAAAGCAAACGAAACAATTGGATTCCAACTTGCAGTCTTTTCAAAGCAAATTTAAATGCCAGACATTATATTGTGCTGACAAAAGGACTGTTCTCCAAGCCGAGGGTCCTCAGAAGTGAGATTTGTTTATCAGCAATATCACATTATTCTGATAGGATTTTGCTTAAAACAAAAGTAAAACCCTTGTTTGCCCAGAGGTTGGTGTTCTGTTTCAGAGGCTTGAAAGTCTGTGCATTAGGCCATATATATGCAGTGTTTACACATGAGTGATCTGTGTTCCTGGCTGCTGCATTTGGCTATCCAATGCAGAATGACTAGAAGCCAACATGTGCATGGACCTAAGGACCTTTTAGCATGATACTGGTCATGTGGTATGCTGGGAGTAGTAATTAAGGTTAGGCTGAAATTCCCACTGTTTTGTGAAAATGTTCTCCTCCTGAGAAAATAGGAACACATTTTCCACTGAATGTAGGGGTGAGTTAAATTTGCCGAGCAGACGGTTGCCACTAACCTTGCTTAAACTCATGAAGTGGCTGAAGGTTTTTCATTTAAGCCCTTGATTTTAGGCCAGTAAGTATTTTTCACATGTCTGTCTTCCCATTCAATTCTTTCAATGTCATGCCAAGGAAGGTAACTCTCTTGCATAGTATATTCAAAGTTCTGCCCCGCTCAAAACTGTGGGAAAAATGCATTGGAATGCAGAACTATGAAAAGTTGAAAAAGGGCTACAGACATCGTTCATTTGGGGGGGAGTATTTTATGTTGATACACAGAACTACTCTCTATTCATAGTCAGCTAAGAACTTCATTTTGATTGGCAGGTGGATCAAAAAAGTTTGATACTGGGGCATTCCATTCCATGGGGAGCATGATTTTTCAAAGGGAGAAGTCTATTGGCAGATAACAGAGGAGGGGGCCTTTCCAGGCAAAAAGGCTGCAGCAGAGACAGAAACTCTGCTGTATATAACATGGTGATTCCAGGGATTCCAGGAATGATGGGAACCCGATTTCTCCAAGCAGGACGGTACTGTCAATTATGAGATCATGAATGCTTAACTAGACAAGCATTTGAAAGTAGGTAGGCCCATAACACTGTGGCACAGCACCCAGTTTTCATGCAAAATTCCAGTCCCTGGCATCTCTAGTTAAAAGGACCAGGTGACAGACAACAGACCATGTGAAAGAACTGGAGATCCACTTCCAGACAGGTGAAGGGAATCTTGAGCTTCATTGGCAAATACTCTTACCTAGTATAAGGCATTTTCCTTACACCAAGAATCTATGAAAGGAGTAATCATTCATCCCTATTTCTTTCAATCCAAAGGGAACACCAGATTTGAAATATGTGTACACTTGCCATGCTGGATGTGGTATATCAGTGTCATGATGCTCTATGTATGTGCGTGTTTATACGCACTTACTTGGATATATGACTATAAATGCTATAATGCAAAGATCTACTCAAACATCTTGTGGCTTCTGCTTGTTATGGATGATTTGCTAATAAGTGCTAATAAACTATATAGAAGAACCATGTGGCATTTCCCATATCTATATCCTACCTGAAATATGTTTATTGCTTTAGTTTTGAATGCTACTTTTTTGATCTTCCCCTATCCTACATGTTTCATGAGGTGACAGCATGTAAGGAACCCACTGTAAGTAGAACTCATAATGGTTTTAGTAAGCATAGTGTATTCAAAACCACCCATGAAGGTCTTGCTATCATATAGTCTGTATAACATAACTGGCTTATTTTTTGAGGTAAGAAAAGAATAATGGCATTGGCACTGAATGACAAAGCAGGACTCAACCCCAAAATGGGGTTCAAATCTTAGCATCAAGGCTTAAGCTGAAGAACTGACCAAAGCAGACCTCACAAGTTGGCCTCCTTTCTGAAAACGTAAAAGATATTGTAAGTTTATTTACTGGTATACGTATACTGCATGCATCATTTACAGTGTCCAAAGTATTTCAGAGGCATGGTCTTGTTGTAATCCTTATATGAATCCTGTAAGATGAGTAAATATCATTATTCTCATATTGTGAATGGGGGAACTGAGCCAAAGACCACCTAATGATTAGGGGCAGAGGTGAGATAAACAGGGGCTTCCTGATCCCATAGTTCAGTCACAGCCTCCGTGCTTCATCAGTTCTCTTGCCTACCATCATATAACTATAAATAACTGTGCCTTTCATGATTTAACTAGCCCTGCTACCATTTATGGGAAGAGGATAATCCCAGTACTGTGAGCCTTGAAGAATATGACAGCATATGGACCGTTTTCCATCAGCATAAGACCTCTGCTTTTGCACTAATTTGGTGACTCTGGCAGCATTAAGTACATTGAACTGTATAATAGAAACATAATGATAATGGTCTAAACAAATAGACATTAGCAGTGAACAATGCATTCATTAAACAGCTGACATAGTGATGATTGGTGGTGGCCGAGAGGTGATGGTCACTGTTGACCTTTGAACCTTTAAGTCCACCAAACTGTTGCTCTAATGACAACATATTTAAATCAGTTCCAGACTGACGCTGAGGTGATATCTGAAAAAAAAATCAAGAGAACCCATTCATCTAAGTGTTTTAATTTTTTGTGACAAAGTGACCCAACTTTAGTTGCTTTTTACTTTTTCACGCCTCTCTTGCTTCCTGTTGCATTTGTCTGGAAACCATTGCCCCAAAAGAGGTGCTGGATGAAACAGGCATCTGGTATCTTGGACAGAATCCAAATCCTCTTCCTAAGCCCAAAGTTTTACATTCATATATTTAGCATTAAATCCTGAAATCTCATTTGCAGCCCCCAAACCTAATCCTGGAAGTCTCAGCATCTTTAATTCAGCAATTTCAAATGCAGTATATTATCTGATATTGTACCTGTATGGAACATTGTCTTCTCAGCACCTGGGCATATAAAGTTTTCCTCTGGGTCAGAGGATACAGGTGCCATATGCACTTGCTACTTTGTGGGACTTATTTAGAGATTGATTTGTTCCAATATTTTCAGAAGAGTATATAAAGTATTGAGCTGTGGACTGCCAAAGTAATTCTTCAGTACAAGATCCCTAATGAAAATATTGTTAGAAAGGGGATATGGAAAGTATCCCCTATATATACATTCCCTACTATCTCAGTGTAGGCGCAGAACGTGATAGCCTAATTTGTTACACTGTAGAAAGTGGTCTATACTGCTGGCGTCTCTGCCTTGCTCGCTGCCTGCGTCGTCGGAGTGACAGGCTAATGGGCTGCTTTCCAAATTTCTCCATGATCTCTTTGATCCGGGCCAGGTTGGTTTTGCTGATTGTGAAGTCACACCGGGTTGCACCCATATCATACCCCACAGCACAGTTTTTGGTGGAAGCTGTATAGCCTTCTGCTTTTGCAGTGACTACATATTCTCCTGGGTTTAGAAGGCGCCAATAACCTCCATCGCTTGCTGTTGAAGAATTGAAGAAGAATAAATATTAAAATACATTTGCCTTAATTTCCATCCTTCTTTTAATATCCGAGCACTTATCTTCCTTGCATGATAGATTATTGTTCTAGGAATGGGCTTTGGGGATTGGTATATGAATTAATTATCTTCCAGACTTCCTGGAACTGTTGCACCCATGCTTTTCATGTGTGGCATAATTGTATGTTTTATTCGTACAGGCTTACTTTACCAAACAGTCTCATATTCTCCCTTCCCCAAGAGATGGGAAGTCCAAGCAACCTTCAGAAATAATTTCATTTGACAGAAAGTACAGCAGAAACTTTGAATACCTTTGTAATAGTCTAACTGTCTGAAAATGTGCAGGCTAAACAAGCATTTGAGGAATGCAGATGCTAACATGCAAGCCATACTATATTGACAGGAACATGGTTTTCGCAAAACCAATCTTCAAGCTGCGGTATAATGTTTTCCCCCCTCTATCTTCTTTTGTCAGACTATTTTGAGCCCACATCTTGCACAAAAGAATGTAATTAAATTCTTGGTGTTAGAATGGCCACCAGTCTCTACCAGGAGCATTTCAGAGTTCAGTCAAAGCACCAACTGATATCTAGACCAATGAGAAAGATTCAAACTAAACACAGCCGGGCCTAAGTTCAAATGGGATATGTATAAATATGGAAATTTTTCACCTACCCATTTAGTGTGCGGCATAATCATATGTTCTTTTCTTACATATACATATTCACAGGCTCCCCTCAATGTGAAAGCAGCAAAATAATGTTGTGTTTATCTTTGTGGTGAATATTGCCATGTAAATATGCACGTTTGTACAGGTTGCTTCCAGTTCAGAATATAAACCTAACTTTGTATGGGTAAGCCTACCTTTAGCACAACTGATCATTGATAATGATTCCTTCCCTACTCCAGTATAATAATAATAATAATAATAATAATAATAATAATAATAATAATAATAATTTGCAAAAATAAGAAGAATGCTTATTTTTGGAAAATGTACACACACATCCCTAAATCAACAGAAGAATGTGTGCATATCAGAGATGCACACAACTGATGCACACATTTGGAAAAATACATGCAAAAAGAACAAGCAAAGATCACAATCTGGAATAAGCTTCAAACCAGAATTTGAAGAATTGCAGTAAGCTCGTGTTTTGCTTGCATGCTCATCCCTAACTCTGTCTGAACAAGGATACCAAGGAAAGGTTCAAAGATCTGCTCTGCATTGGCTCTGAACACAGATAAGTGTCAAAATATTGAAGTAAGAACACCACAGTGTGACTGACACTACATTAGAAAAGTGTTGCTAAAATTCGTAAGGGAAATATAGAACAAGGACCCATATGACATGCTCAAAAAAAAAAAAAAAATCACATAACAGTTTACTGTGTTTTTGTTCTACCCTACCCGTTCATGGCAATGATTTTTTCTGCCTGGAAAACTGAAGTGTCAGCCTAATCTATAAACCCATTAATGTGGAGTGCTTGGTTTCAGGTCCATTGATTTCACTGAGATTCAACTGGCTCAAATCTAAGTACTCCAGTTTTACTGTGGTTTAGGCTACAAATTAGCTTTAACCTGTTGTAGGTCACAAAAATACACACATGCACACAGGGTGGGGGTTTGGGGAATTAAACAAATATTTTGCAGATCCAACAGATCAGTATAAATGAGTTTTACCAACTCTGAGCTATGCTGTACAAAGAGACTATTGCAATGGAATTATTAAATATGCAAGAATCATTCCTCCTGATTTTTCTGAACATATAATGCTGAATCTGGAGGGTCTGTTGTCATCATGACTTCTTGCACCAGCAAGGGTTATCTAAAACTTTGGAAATATATGCAAATGAGTTGCTTCATAGGTAATTTTTATTCCTGCATCTTCTGCTCTCAGCAGCAGCATGCAGGACACTTCCAAATGAAAATTACCTGCACTTGATTTTGAATGATTAACAACATACTGAATTTAAGTTGTGAATATTTGTTTGTTCATTACATTTATATTCCTTCTTTTCCTGCAAGCAGCCAAAGACAGTATCTATGATTCCATTTTATCATCACCACAACAACCCTTGTGAGGTGACTTGGCCCAAGGTCACCAAGTGAGCTTCATGGCTGAGCAGGGAACTGAAGGCTATGTAAAAACATGAATGCAGTAGCTGCCACAGGGTCAGCCATTGTCGCACTAACACAAAATGAAACACTGCTATTATTTGTTTTTCCCATAGGAATGCTATGATAAAAGGACATTTGACGTGAAATAAAATAAAATGCAATTTGATCAGCATTGGGGTGGCTGTGCTGCAGTTTCCTCCAAGTCATGCCAGGTCCTGTTTTGGGGGAAATGTACTATACGTTACAAAGTAAGTCTGGTTGCATCACAGTGGCATCAGCAAAAACAAACAAAAAGCTCTAACTCTAGTCAGAAATCGATGCAACCCGCCCACCTCCATGTGATCAACGAAGAGCTCAAAGAAAACCTTTCTCAGCAATGATCCTGAAACATCTTGCCAAGCTATACTTTGCTTTGGTTGCATGATAAACAAATATATTAAAGCACACTAAGCCAACAAATCAGTATTCCAATATTCCACTCTATTCTTTCTGCAGATTTACCATCAAAACCTACTTTCTTAAGAAAACTATACTGGGAACACACCAAACATTTGATATGTGGCGCACAGACTGGTTGTTGTTACCGCGTTAAAACTGGAGGCACCAGTCAAATGGCAGAAATCCCCACCCCTCCAACTCCTGGTCTAGTTCTGCAGTAGTAGTCAAGCCCAGAATGCGCTGACTAGTTTTTATTGTGAGCAGCAATTGGTACTTCCCTTTCCCCAGACTGTACAGAAGTTTCTCATTATATATTGTTCCATATCCACCAGGATTCCCAAGCAATGAAAATAAAGCAAGAAAACAGAATCAAAATACAAAATTAAAATATTTTAAAGCTGAATATAAAATAAACTGCAGCTGGTCAATCAAAGCAGACTTGTTTGGTTTGATAATATCTGATGGACTGCACCGTTCCCACTACCATGTTATAGAGATACCAGATCTCTCAATGCTAAGCTCATGACATCTTTCACTGGGAAAACTGTAATCCTCACCTCCACCATGCCAGGACTGCATGGGAATGAGGGAAAAGATTGCCTCACATCTGTATTATCTTCTTATTTTACTAGTATATTGGATTGTCTCAAACTTTGCTACTCATATCACATACGATAGGAAATCTGGCAAGTTCATTCCTTATTTTTTTCCTACTTATTGGGCTGAAAATAAAAGACAGAACATTGAATGATTCCAAAATACCCATTAAACTGTTAGTTGGTTGGAAAACATTCTTAGGATTGAAAAGTAGTATATAATACACATGAACACATGTAAACACACAAGGTTGCCGTGATGGGGGTATATGTCAGTTTTACTATTAGAAGCCTGTTTATCCCCTCAACACAATGGCTTGAAGTGCCTGATCCTGCCTAATCTTGGACGCTAAGCAGGGTCGGGCTGGGCTGAAATCTGAAGAGGTGACGTAAGTCCTGCACTGGGCCAGGCGGCTGGACCTGATGGCTTGCTAGGCCCCTTCTCACTGTATGATTCTATGATACTCAATCAAATGGCAAATCTCTGCTCCCAGTCTTCCCCTATAACAAAAAATGACAACTCTGATTTCAAGACACTAGATAACTGACATGCATAGTTGCTCATACTATTCTGCAGACGGTTACATTACTCCAGTTGTTATGACCATCCCTATTAGTAGTGCTTAAGATTCCTCTCAGTCAATAACTATCTACTTTGCATATTTGAGAAGACTCTGGCAAGCAAATGGAAGACACAAAAAATCACTAGGTAAAGAGTGTCCATAGAAATAATGGGGAACCCAGAGGATTAAGGTATACATTTGAACAACTGTAATTCCTAGCTATACAGCTATGGAGCGCTTAACTTTTTTTTTTCCATTTTTGGTCTTTTGTTTATTGAAAAGGGACTGACCCACAAAATGAAATAAGTCTCAAATACAGGCATTTCCTTTGAGCAGTGCCAGAAGAGATCATAATCTGGAGAGACTTAAATGCTTTGAAGAAGGACTGGCAGTCCTAGACACTATTTCTGGGCTTGGCTGCACCTTATTGGAGTGCTGGCTAGATCAGTCTGAATGATACTTAAGAAGCAGTTAAGGATAGCTGCCCTTAAAGGGTGGAGTTGGTGGTCCTTTGTCACAGACCTTGTGCCTGAGTTCACAGTTCTATGGTCATGATGGGGTGGGTGGGCTCAGACATGTGCCATTCTGTGTTGTGCTGAACCCTTTCCTCTATTTAGCGCAGGATTGACTGTTCCAGTCATCCTCTTACCCTTTCCTTAAATTAGAGAGAAATGCAGTTACCTGTGCGGATATCGTGATTAACGCCTTCTACAGAAATAATGGCATTTGGAATTCCCCTTCCATGGAGATCCCTCACCAAGCCTTTAATTCCCCGGTGTACCTGTCAGTAAAATCACATACACAGATGATCAAATTAGGCAAAGACAGAAAAAGGTAGAGAAAATCCATACCAATCATTATGAATTATATAATTTTGTGGATGAAATATATGTTTTCCCCAGACTGTATAACTGAATTTCTGGCAAAAAAACAAAACAGAATATTTTAGAAACAACAGAGATGTGAACAAACTGAGACCAGGAAGACGTGCCTAAGAATAATACAATTATCTCTGATGCCTAGGAAATACTCCACTATTGGACAGGTCTTTATTACCAGTATCAAGCATCACATGAGCTTTGAGGGGTATGCCAGTTATTATATCCCATTTTCTTTCTTTCTTTTTCATTCAGATTGCCTTGTGACAATTAAATGCTACCGATCTTATTACTATGATATCCATGAAAGCAAATAAATGATTTGAGAATCTTTAATATACTGAGCACTGATTCTTTCCTTATCAAGCAATTACCCCCTTCCCTGAATGCCTTTCCCAAAGCAAAAGCTGTCTAAAAACATGCAAAGAAGGGAAGATGTGAGCCTTGATAAGTCACTCCACCCGCTTGATGCCATGATAGAGAAGATACTGTTCTACTCTTACTCAAAGGTTGGCTTCCCTTTAGCTCTCATATGCTTTGAGCCCCAGCTGTTTTTACAGAGCTATTCTTCATTGTATGCTTCTGCCTGTCTTCTATTTTTGCTTTTAAGATGTTTGTATTTTTGAAGACATTTTATGGCACTTTACAATGTTTTATAAATGGTTGTAAACTTCCCAGAAAGCATCAGCTGTTTGCTGGTATTTTATATATTTATATATATATATATATATATATATATATATATATATGAGTAAAAGCAAGCCAAGAAGGCTTCCTGTTCTACCTACCATCCTGTACCATCAAGTTTCATGTTTATAAGAAGCAATTGCAAGGTTATGCATTTGCACACTAAATTTTAAAACAAGGTATGCAAAGCCCAATGCTGAGGTCACAGGGAAAAACAGGTGCTTCTCAGAGTTTCTAGCAGTCTTGAATATTTCCTCCAAACCTACTTTTGATAGCATAATGAGCACATTTAATGGCCCATATAATATTACACTTAGAAATATGTGCTTGTGGCATTATATCTGAAAATTAGACTTGGGATGCAAATGACAACATGTACATCTATTTTTAAAAAGATGCATTAAGCCTTCTATTAATTCCAAAGTTTAGCCTCATATGTATCTTATTCCTGAAAAAGACCAATCTAATCCTATTCCCATGTTATGGTTCCTTCTGTTTTAAGAAAGAATGATAATCTCTTTTCAAAGCAATAGCCAAAACCCTACACTTTGCAGGAAGTGCCCAACTGGAGTGATTTGAACGGACTGTTCAAAATGTGATCTGCCAAATGTTTGCCCTACATTTCTGAGGTATGGAAGCTTGACCCACATTCTCTTCTCTGGTTTGGCTTATTAAGAGAGCTAAAGGGCATAGAACCATGAAGTGTCTTAAATATGTGCATGTAAACAGAAGCAGTTACTATCTGTATATTTTCTATGAATAACATAAGCTTTGAAATAACAATATTAATATATTTTCAAACTCAGAAGCATAAGAAGATATGAAAATCACTTCTTACAGTTACTTTTGTTACCTAGACTAGTGAGATCCAGATAAAATCACTAAAGCAAAACTTAAATTATTGCTTCTGAGGGTTTTATTATTGTTGTTCAAAAATTATTTTATTTTACATAATGTCCTCTGAGATGCTAACACCCCTTTCCCCTCCTTGCTTGAACTAAAATGCCCTGATTTTAAAAATGATCTAATTGTACTTTTGAAGGTTAGGATTTTCTTTCTCACATGCCAAAACAAAAACCCAAACCCATGATGTTTATAATCTAAACATAGATCATCATTTGAAACTTGCCTAGGAAAGAACCATACAAGAGTGCATGCAACAAACTGAAACATTGACAGCTTTCTTTTCAATATTTTTCTCTCTCTTTCCAATATTTGCACTTTGTGTAGCATTATATATTTGTTTCATTAGATTTATATCCCACCATTTTCTTACAAAGAAATCAAAGTGGCTTACATCCTCCTCCTCCTCCTCCTCCTCCTCCTCCTCTCAGTCTTATCCCCACAACACCAACCCTGAGAGGTAGGTTGGGTTGTGAGTCTGTGCCTGTCACCCAATTGGCTCTATGGTTGACCAGGGACTAGAACCCAGGCGGCCTGAGTCCCAGTCCCAGGCTCTTACCCACCACACCGCACAGGCACTCATGCAGCTGAAATTTTATGAGCAAGAGGGATGTACCTGCGGGCTTGCGGGTGGGAGATCTGCGAGGCTGCGTAAATACAACTAATAAAGCTCGGTGGGGGAGTGCAGCCACTTTGCTTGAGAACCACTCTCCTTTTGCTTGGGAACTGTTTAGCAAGCAGTTTGCCCTCCTTACCTTCCATCCCATTCATCTTGTTAAAGCAGCCAAAGGTGAAATACCCAATCAAAGAAAAGTGCATTAGAAACAGATTCAAACTTGAATAAGCCAAAGTGATGTATTTCCTACCTGCTCCATGAAAACAATCAGGGATTCCCGGTTATTTTCCCACTCTTCAGGTAATTCACTTTCATGAGGATATTTATCACAGCCAACATATATGGATAGTTCAAAGCAGTTTGTATGCAGGTAACTAAAGTCATTTATACCTGTCAATGCAATAAAGATATACATTTTGAGGGGGGATCCGTGCAATAAAAATAAAAGAGGTTTTCTTTAGTCAAGAGTAGACAGAACCATTTTTAACAGTAAAATTGTCCTAATATTTGAGATAAAAAGATGAAAAGATTTTTCGGGAAATGCAAGCATTTTATAATATCAGTAATTTAATTAAAATGAACTCATATACCATTTTGCCACTATGAATATTATTGGAGTGTGAAAATGTATATACATTTTTTTCTTTTCAAACCATGTTATACCGAGTACGAGGGTAATATGCATAAATCCAGTATACAATCCATGCGCATTTAGGAAATCACAGTCCACTTTTCCAGTGTGTTTTTGATCCAGAGCTCAAGAACCCCATTTCCCTGATGAAGCAGACACGCCGCATAACTGCTGAGGAAGAATGTAGCAGCCAGTCTTCCGAAGGACATTTACTGAGAAATGTGTGCATCTTATCTAACAATGGCACTATAAATGTTACACATTTAAGAAAGAAGAATTTATCTCTTAAAATCTAAGATTTCATATTTGCACGGTTTCAGTTTTTCAAGTCTACATGACAGAATCTGAAATTTCCCAAGATATTGACATGTGGGATACAGCTATGCATTATTCTCTCAGGTGTATTATCAAACAAACAAAAACTTAGAGGGCTGCTTTTCCTTCAGGTGGAGAAAAGCACCTTTAGGTGCAGAAATCTGGGGAGAGAAATTATTTATTAAGGAGCTTAACCCTTTCCATAGCTGCAGCTTTTCAACTCCATAGTGCACTAGTTCAAGTGCTGGATGGGGGACCTGGGAGATCTGGCTTCCGTTCCCCACTCAGCCAGAAAGCTCACTGGGTGACTTTAGGCCAGCCACTACCTCTCAGCCCAACCTCCCTCACAGGGTCGTTGTGAGGATGGGATTAAGAAAAGTGGGCATATCTAAGCCACCTTGAGCTCCTTGGAGGAAAAAAGGTGGGTGATAATCGCCCAGACAGCCTTGGATATTGGGCTATATGAAAATGAAATAAGTGCATAAATAAAACAAATAAATCAATAGATTGCTGCCCCCAGCTGATGTCCTAGTTGGGTGGCACATGTCAGGAATCTTATGGTGGTGGAGAGGAACTGTCCAGGTGGATTTGGCACCAAAGAAGGGCAGATGGGAAAGAATTAATTTCCTCTTCACTGCACAGCTTCTCATCTCTGCCTATCACCTCCCAGAGCTGATGTTTGTTGTCACACCTGTATCTTTGTAATATGCACTGTCATCTTTAGTAGAAGGTTTTAAATGCCAGTTCAGTTGCAACTCTCTGCAAGCACTTATGGGAGCCATAAAAGGATAAAACATGCTACAGAGCCAAGAACAAACCTACTGTTCAGATTTACATTCCAGCTACCCCAGAAACTAAAAAATAGCTTTATTTTTTGTGGTTTGTGGAAAATTGAGACTCAGCTGAAACAATATCTGAATTTAGCTCATTCCAGATACAAAATTTTGAAACAAACATCTGGAATTTTAGGCTGGCATTGTGTTTCCCGACATCTGTTCAAATCTTCAGGAACTGGATCAACTTCCAAAATCTTTTTGGAAAGCCAAGCAAGCCAACTACAAAGGTGGCATTTGTTTTCTAAATGACTCTTTGTCACAGCTTAGCAACTGGAGCTTTCTCACTGAAGTGAATCATTGGATCCCGTCACCTGCCCAACAGACGAGAAGCATTCCGTCAAGGAAGATCCTTGGAAAGATTGGCTGCTCCTCTCAGTGCTGGCCGAGGTCCTTATCCCTGCTAGCATGTCTGGAGGTAATATACCCATGACTGCTGAAGGTACCCAAGAGGGCTCTGAGGACTTGCCTGGCCAGAGCTTTAATGGGCCATATATTGTTCCTTAAAAACCTGTGTTGCAGTCATATTTTAAATCTTTTAAAATGGCATCATTTTTAACTGAACACTTTGTCACAGAAAACCTTTGTTTTAATTAAATATAGATAATTGGCATGTCCTCAGGATGTTCATTTTTAACCATTTCTCAAAAAGATACACATATGAGACAATAAGAAAGAGAGACTATGACTAACATACATGTGTTTCTCTCATTATTTCTCCATGTGGCAATATGAATGCTTTGCTCATTAGCAAACTGCATTTCAAATTAAGGTAGGGAGGGGAGTTTTGAACTTACAAACAAATGAATTCTAGCAATGCTTAAATTATTTTATTTTATAATGGTGCAAAATAGAAAAAATGGAAGCAACTAATAAATTTCAGTGAAGAGAATGGGAAAAAAAATCCTATTACCATATAGCAGCAGTCAAGTATTTAATGAGCCCAAAAGTACCTTCTGGATTCTGTGTAGGAGGATTATATAACACAGATGGTAAGCTTCTTAATGGGAAAAGATTAAAATACCAGAGTATTGCCCTCTGCTGCTCCACCGAAGTCTTTACGCATTCCAGTTAAGAGGGACAAACTTTGTTCTGCATATTTTGAGTTAATGTTTTGCCAAAGTTCTACTATGCTCTCAATTTTAGTTGCTTTCTTAGAATGCTCTAATATGGTTGCACTCAGTGATGCATATTGTTACTATGCCTGCTTATCCATACTCATATTCCAACAAATATTATGGGGAAAAAAGATTTCTATCTGCTACTTACATCTGGGACCTGAGTATGATGGGCAGATCCCAGGCTGCAAAAGTCTTTGGTTTCATTACAGAAGGAAAATGCTTTTTTCTCAGTAAGGCTAGGTAAGCACCACTGCACATGGAACTCCACCACATGATACGACTATTTAGTTTTCAAGATTTGCATCAGCTGACAGCTCTGAAGGAACTTTTGCTAAATTAGCATTAATACTCTTGTTTATGAGTTAATTCACCTTAATGAGCAATGTACATACAGCCCATCCTCATTGTATGTAGTAAAATGGGAAAAGAATAACAATTGATTTTTCTATTCAAATGCTCATACAAAATGTCAGTGCATGCTAATGCTGAGCCTTCCTTTGTAAATATTTTCTGTTTGTCAGAGGAGAAGCATTTACACAGGGAAGTATTCAAAAATATACTTGTCAAACCCACAGCCAGAGGTGCATATAGCTCAGTCTACATCTTTGGGACTTTGCTACTGAGAACCGGCTTTGTTAGTATCATTTAGGTAACTGGTCCAGGAACTGGAGTGAATAATTTAACTGAATTCTACTACCTATCCAAGTAAGTTGTCCACTTTGCAGCTGAGTCCCTGAAATGCTGGACTAAGGGATCTGTCTCTGTTATTGTGATGCAGTGTTGTGGCTGCCTTTCAAGACAGTCCAGAAGCTTCAGTCAGAGCAGAATATGGTGGCAAGACTGATAATAGCAACAGGCCATTATGATCATAGAATGTTAGGCCTATATTATCTCCTTTGGCTTTCAGTTCATGTCCAGGCTCAGCTGAAAATTTGGCTTTAGCCTAGAAATCCCTCCATGGCGTGGGATGCAAGCACCTGATTCCAAAGGATCACCTCACTCTCAGAACTGCATCCTCAGGTGCAATATTTTCACTTCAGTAGTCAGGCCAGTGAAACAGGTGTTTCTCTAGGAAGTGAAATAGGTTTCTTCCACTACTCTGCTTTCTCTGTATGCAATGGCAAGAGGCTGCCATTTTGCTCCGTTAGGTTAGGAAATAACTTCTCAGATGACTTGGGGGGGGCTGCAAGAGAAAGAGATATTCAGAGATGCAGTCTTTAGTGTACGTTTGTAGTGCTTGGGTACCTAAGTTTCAACATGTGTAGAGGATGCTTGTGAGATATTAAAAATAGGTATGTATCTGGTAGTTTTTGATAGGCTTTGGTAAATATATTAATTCAGGAAATCCTTTCACAATCCTAATTTTTAACTTGGGTAGAAACATTCTGATGTCAAAAATAAGTGTCAAAGTTCAGAATGACACCAGAAGGATTTCTGCTTAGCTTTACTGAGATTCACTTCATATAACCCACAAATTAAAACAAAATGAAAACAAAAACTGAGAGATGCAAAAGTGTTTTTCCCCAGCTGCCAGACCTGCAACTCTGCACACACAAGCACACAAACTTTACCTCCCTGGGCAGTGGGGAGGTCTTTGCTAGCAACTTCTGTAAACTGTCCTGCAGTTCATTCTACAAAGTAATTCACAACGCATTACAATGCCACTAGCCTAGCTATTTCTCATACTAAAGAATGCTAGGAGAACATTTGCACTTTCCTGCTAGCGTAACACTGAACATAGCGTACTGTCCCCTTCTTGCTGCCCTTATACTGAGCACTGCTGACATAGGCTTGGATCCAGATTGGTCCTAAAGTAATGCTCCTGCCCTCTGCATTCCTCAACTGATAGATTATTCCTGGGCTTCATGCACATACAAGTAGGAGTAGATTTTACAGAAAACCTTTATCTCATTGGGTTTGGAGTATTGGGCCAGCCCAAGTCATAGACTGTTGGCCTGAAACTACCCACAGCAAGGAATCCAATGAATTTTATTAACCTTTGCATATGTTTTATTTCTGAGGAAATGCTAGGTTAATGTAGCAAGAATGAGCAGGAGTAAGAGATTAAGAGATTTAGTGAGCACATGTTTTGTAAAAGCTGCTCTTATTCAATTAACACTTTTTAGCTAATTCTATTTTATGTTCTGTTATCTCATATTATTTGAGATATACATGGGAGTAACTAGATGGAAAGGAGGAACAACCAATATTTCAGAACTCTCATTGTAAAATAATCCAAACATTTTCCCCCTAGCACCAGATTGCTGAACAAATATCTCTGCATTTATCAAACAAATCTGATGAACCAGTTCCAAAGCAACAATTGCTATTAAAGAAATCGGTCAGTAGTTAGCATTGTGGTTAAAGCCAGTTTTCAGAATTAGTTGATAGCAACATGGCTCTGTTGAATGAATTTATAATCAAACTTATACAGCACTTTAAAAATTGATGCCATAAATTTAATGATCAGGCAGTCAATTATGCATTTAAACTATACAGTTTATGCAAAAATCAGGACAATTATTATTAGTGCTTATGAAAAGTTGTTTTTATTTTAAATGATATTGTGACAAACACATACAAAACTTTATTTCCTGAGTTTAAAAGGTCTTTGCAGACTGAATAAGATATTTTGCACACTGACATCTGAGTCATTACATGTAGGCCAAGATTAACTTTGTTATGATCCAGTGTAAACATTATAAAATTAGCTTCCAAGTTGTACACTGTTTATTCAGTGAAAGTGCTTCTTTTACATGAATGACAAAATAGACCAACCAAAGGATCTTGCAAACATATTAATTTATACTAGATTTCTGCCTTTATCATTATGCAGAAAGAGTAAAATGGAGGCTATCAATTCTGTGACCTAGTTCACATGTCACAACAACATACCAACAACCCAATGTTTGTTAAATTAGGAACTAATTAGACAGAACAAAACAGTTCAGCAGTGCCCGGTCATATGGTTGTTTATTACAATTTCCAAACCTGAAATTGCGGGTGGTTGGAGGAGAGACAATCTGGAGTTACTGATTGCTGTTTCCAGGAACAAACCATGGAGTCTGATTTTGGACTGTGTCTCCCCAAGGAACCTGATACTGATTGGACTATGACACCAGCAATGCAAGGAAAAACTAATGTTTTGTGTAAACTGGGAACCACAAAGGCTTGCTAAGCAGAAGTTGATTATTTCTGGTGGGTGCTAGTGAAGTAATGCAGACCATGTCTCATTGATGCGGGAATGTCCTGCAAAGGATTTTTCTTTCTTTTTCCTTTTTGGAAGGAAAAGAAGTCATTGCTCATATAAATTTTGTTCTCAAAAAGCCATGGCAATAGTAGATGTACATGCACTTGTTAGCTATGTCACTCTGTTCCAGAGATTAACAGATAGAAACGAGAAAGTGCCCAGAGCGTTTATGGGTGCAAAGTGACTTGAAAAGAAAAATCCTACTGCCTATCACACAGGGGACTGAAGATCCCCTGCTATCTTTCATCATCTCTCCACACGTGCTATGGACAGTTACTTAGCTAGATGAACTGCTTATTTTATCATGCACATTTGAAACAGAAGTGTCAACGCCCTTTTCCCCTTCCTGTGCTTTTTCTTATTCTTATCTTTCTTTTCCTATATCCAGGGAGATAGCAATGATTACTATATATCAAAGTCTTTCCTGATATTGTCTTTCCTTTTTTGCTTTATTTGGTTGTTGTTATCATTGTGTTGCAAATGAAAAGATCT
This sequence comes from Varanus komodoensis, assembly GCF_004798865.1. NCBI lineage: Eukaryota > Metazoa > Chordata > Lepidosauria > Squamata > Varanidae > Varanus > Varanus komodoensis. Next base: position 1,310,503 of record NW_025336072.1, read on the forward strand.
AACCAGCAACACCAACCTACACGTGTGAGTGTTGCTTGCAAACCACATCTGTCTAGGGATGTGAGATTTACTTGAGGTTTTTTTTTTTTAATGCATGCTTTGCTTTCACTCATATTTGTTAGACAGATACATGGCAAGTAAAGATTAAAGGAGAATATTTGAAATCCATGGAGTGCTTGTCCACTCCAAGTACTCTATTTTACACACTCCAATGTCTGCTGAGGCCTATTAATAGTATAATGTGTCCCTAATTGGATTCCAAATTGATTTATAAGCCAAAGCAGAATGTCTCTTCTCTCTATAGCTATTAAGTAGGGGAAAGAGCTGAATGTGGCTGTCTGAGCCAGTGAGGCCTACTGAGGTTACTGAATACCCACAAGGAAACTAAAAAAAATACAAGGGTGGGGAGACCTTTAAGTGTAAGACAGCAACAGCAAAAGTCCCTTCTCTCCCCTTGTGGCCAGTCTGAATGCCTTCCAGAATCACACTGTGCTTAGTATCCAACAGTCAGTCTGTCTGCTTGCCTACCGTTTTTGACTAGGTAGATTGATATAAGGCACAGAGAAATGGATATGTAGGCAGAAGCTACATGGTTTTGTAGTTATATCCAGGTTTTTAACAGGGAAACTTTGTTGAGCTTTCTCTGTGTTTCTTGCATCCTTTAATGCATTAACATCAGCCCCCACCACCAAAGGGCAGGATACCTCAGCCTCACAAACCAGTGTAACCAGTGACTAACCAGAGGTCAGTCACACGGCAGTAGCTTGCCTGCACAGCAAACAACTTCCCCTAAGCTTTCTCAGTTCTCACGGAACTGAGGTGCAAGGCAAAACCTTTTTCACTTGCCAGAAACCAGTTTTCCAGCAACCAGAGATTTTTGTTGCTGTGGTTATTGTTGTTGCTAGTTTTTCCTCCTGCCCATGCAAAACCTTCTTTGCGCCTCAGTTGATCATAGAACTTTTTTTTTTAAACTCAGCCTTTTAGATTCATATCAAGCAGCACCAGTCTGCATGGCTGTAGATCCTATTTATTTAACCTATTTCAGGTACCATTTACATCCACTATAAAAAGGAGAGTGGTTGCAGAAACCACAAGCAGAACGAAGTACTCAACAGTGAAAATATGATAACGCTACATCAGTGCAGGAACATCTCGCAAAACAGGAAGAGACAGAGACATCAAAGCATTGTCTCTATACCATGTAGGTGGGTGACTGCTATTCAATTCACAGTTAAGCTGACAGAGCAAAATAACAAGGATGACCTTTCAGAAAGTTTAATGTTCTTCTTTCCTTCTTTTTGAAAGGCACTTACTTCCTGCAACGGTATGCCACGAAGCCCCATTCACAGTGCCATCTTCCTTCTGGAAGTCCTCTGTATGACACACTCTTCGCCTAGCATCTGTCATTAGGCGGTGAGTGGAGGCATATGAATATGCCAGCCACCTGAAAACATGATCATCTGGGGTAGGAGTATGTTCCTGGGTTTTCCATGTTGATCGGACCATATCGTATGGATAGGCAACAACTAGTTCTCCTCCTTGCAAGTTGCCCCCAAGCACAAATGGGTTTTTTTCCATCCATGCTATCACTGCTCGTGTTTCAACTGCCACCTAGGGTGGGAAGAGTAAAAATAAAGCCAGGCCAAGAGTCATGTGAAATCTTAACAGAGAATAATTGTCGCATCAAGTAAAACTCACCATGGATCAAAGGAAATGCTGAAGAGTTAAACCTTTCTAGCACATCTAGAGGCAGAAGTCATTCCCCGCTTAAATACAATCTTTTACTACAGAATATTAGCATCGATTGACAAAGCCAGCTCCAGGTCTTGTTTAATTTGGTCTATCAAGTTAACATTTACCATAGCTAATTTAAGTTTCCTTATATAATTTTGAAGGATAATATTTCCTTCAGTAAGCAAGTCTGTGCAATATGACTCTTGCTGTGTGTAAAAACCTAGCAACAGAGTTGAACCTCTTGTATCCCAATAGGTTATATTTTAAATCATTCTTATTCATATTACTATTCTGACTGAATCAAAGAAAATAGCTTCTTCTCCAGGTACCTGCCCATCTGCCATGGTTGTCAGTGAAAGCCATGCATCATGGTTCACTGTCGGCAAACTTACAGGAAATGGGACCTGTTTTGCTGTGGGACCCTGGTGGTAAAACTGCATATACCTTGAGGCCCATTTGCCCTTTCCCAAACACATTCAGATGTCAGATTAAGGCTGCAGTTGTATATACACTCAGCTAACAACTGAATTCAATACTTTTACTTCTGTGTAGAGATGCAGGACTTGCTTCACTGGGCATTTGGCTTACATTTAATTATATTTTGTGCCCTTGTACCACCATTATTTTTTGCTGCTTATTGTGCTTTGATTGATCCTTAAATAATATTTTGTTCAATTTAAAACTGAATTGCTCATTGCCTTGGGATCTCTTTTATGATAGGAAAGTTTATTCGCATTCTTAATAACTAATATACTAAAATAAAAATTCAGAGGCTAAAATAAGGTATGACTATAAAAGTATAGGATTAATACAAAAAGATTTTTTTAACTTCTGTATTTCAGTAGAGATCAGGAATGTTGTTGACTTTTCCTATGAAAGTAAGCACAGTTTGTGATGTAGTACATGTCTAGCAGTGTACCAAAGCAAAGAAAGTCCTCTGGAGGGTGATCCAGGAACAAGAAAACAGCATCAGCCAAGAGAAACAACGAAAGGGAACAGGATTAGGAAAGGGCAAATATGCATAGCATCAACGTGTTGAGAAACACTTGACAAAGTTTTACTCAACTGAAATGACAATTTCTGACCCAAATATAAAACTGAGAGTGCAGCCTAATTTCTAACCAGAATGTGTTATTTATTTAATTGGCCTCTTTTCTATATCAATCTACCCAGAACAGTGTAAAACAATAACATCACATTTTAAAAATCAATTTTAAAACTGCAACAATGTAACATTCATAGCCCAATAAAGCAGCACAAAGTCACTAAAAAGCAGCAACACATCAGCTCTTCCCATTAATAGAAAACCAAAACCCTGTCCTTCAGCAGCATGCTGACTCCTGACCCAAGAAACATCTTCCACTAAGGGACTGTATTTCTGCTGGTGAAAGAGGAGACTGGTGGCCTCCCCAGGACTGAATGCACAAAGTGTGTGGGATGGTGATGATGACCATGCCAGAAGGTATGTGGCTAATAATATACTTTCCAAGTCCAAAGTATACTATATTCACCTATTGCAACCTTGCCAACAGTCCTGTAAGTAGCTCAGTATTGTGGTCACCCATATTGCAGGTGGGGGGGGGGGCTGAAGATGCGGGAAGGGCATCCCTAAGGCCATCTTCTGGAAAGGACTGAGAGAAGGGCTCCTGAGACGGGCGGTTAAAGTAATCTTAGATTAAAAGATTTAACATTTAATCTACAATAAAATGTCTTAGATTTAAAAAAAGCCTAATACTAAAAGAACAAGAATGGCACATTTGCACTGTGTAAGGCCACAGTCCTCAGCGTATTGTGTCATTGGCACCTGATAGTAGCACTATGCATAGTAGAGCAGAACGGAGACTCTGTCAGTCATCATCATTGCCAAGAAAGTGCTCCACTTTCTAGACCATAATTCAACAGTAACCAGTATACCTGAATGCTTCCAAAGAACTAGGATTTTGGCTGAGAAAACTGGAATAATAAACATGTAGAGGGCAGGGGACACCAAAGAAAATGAAATAAACAAGAATTCTAGGTACATCTGAAGAACTACCTTGTAAGCAGGATTTATAAAGTACCTTTCCCTATTTCACTTCAAGCTGGGTATGTTCAGCCACCAGAAATAATGTTTGTGTTTGAATATCACAAGCAGAGATGACACTGAATTGTTAATGAATAATGCTATTTACACAAGCCACTGTGGCCTGTCCATATGTGATATCATATTTGGTTAATTATTTAAATGAGTTTCTTCCTCCTTCTGCCCTCAAAGGACAAAAGGTGAGGAAAAACAGAGAATATTTTCCCTAGATAGAAACCTAATAGATATTACAGACTACTCTGTTTCATTGAATAAAATACCATAGCCCGAGTGCCAGTGAAGATGGCCATCGCACTTTCAATAAGGAAGGATGAAATCAGAGATGCAAATTACTAATATCAGTATTAGTAGATTTTAATGCATGTCAACCATTATCAATGAACTACTTTTCATTCACTTTCCATTGTGTTTCTAGGGAAAATGAGATCAGCTTCAACTACTTCAAATAAAGAAGGTGATTCTGCTTGGTATTTATCTTTGATGCAATTTCTACTTACTGTTGCATTTTCAGACAGGTACCATTCTGGAATTGGTATGTGATGATTTGGGACCTTTCTTGGAACTCTTTTCTGATCCTCAGCTTCCCAAAGCAGAGTATTTAGGTCAGGAAAGTTGTTATTGATATCAATACCATCCTGGGTCCATCGCCCTAAAGACCAGCCTCCTAATTCTGAGCCCTGAAAGATAGTTATTAAATTATTTAGCATATTCTTTTACAATAGGCATATTACAGTGACAAATTAATTTTACCTTCATGAAATAAAACTAGTTATCTAAATTCCTGTGGATATGATAGAACAAAACCCTTTTCAATACCTTGGTAATGAAAATATGATCTCTAAAATTCTCAGAATCCACTGAAAAGATTTTCTCCTTCTATAATATTATGGAATGAATCCAGACATGGTTAGTCATACTCTAAGGCTAAACTCAACATTCTACTCATTGTGTTAGATTATTTTTCCTTACTTTTGTGTAAGTGCACATAGTCTTGGGGATTGTAGAGCTTTAGGAGAGACTGGCTTAAGCTTTCCTCCCACTTATTTTTCCCTGAATCCCTGCCCCTCAGAGAGGTATTAAAAATCAATGGGACAGCTTAGTCAGCGGTATAAAACAGAGTCTCCAACTGCATGGAGCACTATACTTGCATTCAAACAAAGCACTGTGCACATGAATCCTCACAAACTGGGAGAGTGCCAGTATAGACCTACAGTTACTTCTGATGTACAGTTCTATGAATTCTACATTTATATTGGTATCTCTGATCCAGTCCCCCCCCCCCAGTAATTGGGTGTGTGTGCGCGCGCACACGTAAATTATCAGTATATGAGAGCTAAGGGGTGAGATCCTTGCCCCTGGGGAAAGCTGCTTGTTTGTATGGCACCATATTAAAAATGAAACTGTATCATCCTCATGACCATTTTATTAACACTAACTATTGACATCCTTTTCAGTCTTTCATTACAGTTTTGCACAACTCCTTTTAAACAACTTCATTTCCAGTCATTTCTCATGTGATCCCTGCAACTCATGATTATCATATCCTGATAATCTCCTACCTTTGAATGTCACACCAACCCATCATGGGGGAAAGAACCCCTAGAAAAAATCATGTGTTCTCAGGGTGGTTCATTGCCCCCAAATAAGCCACACTGCAGGAAGCGGTCTGAATTCAGATGACAACCCTCACTTGCAAGTTACCCACAATGGTTCTCATGTTGTGTCACCCAGACTGTCTTCATTACCAGCTAAACAACTTTGCTGCTTCCAGGATCAGTCAATGTTGTGGATCAGGAGGAAGGAGAAACTGCTTTGTAACTGATATGGCCTATGGGGTTAGTTGAAAAAGAAGTTACTGTGGGTGAGGAGACACCTTACACAGGGTTTTATGCTGGCCTCATTTCCATTGTAAAGTGTATTTCCAGTCACCCTTTCAGTTGTAAACCTAGGATTAGAGGTTGCAAGTATGTCAATGAGTATAGCAAATCAAAACTAAAAAAATATTCTGGCAAGATTTTAATTAACATGCTAAAAGAAACAATGCACTTGGCTGAAAGAAAAAGAGAGAAACCTGTTCTGATGCAATAAAAACCATGGCAGTTTATTCACAACTTTAGTTATTAACTTAATTACAAGGTGAAGAAAAATAGATTCAATATCTCTTAATGGCAACAATCTGTCTAAAGACTCACGCTTACTGCTTCTCCTGAACACTCTTTTAAATTGTGCAATATGCCACAGAGGCACTTTGTCTCAAAAGAAATGTTGGTGATTTGAGGGAGATGTCAACTTAAAATGAAACACTGGAAGAAAGACAAATCTAGTCAGGAATATTGAATTAGGCTTCAAAGAAAAGCCCTGCAGAACATCAGAGTTCTAAATCACACAAAGAATCTCCTTTCCACTACTGATAACCAAGAAAATATATGATTCTTTTTGAGTGAAAGAATGATGGGTAACTAACGTTTTAACCCAGAAACCTACCTGCATAGTGTGCTACCACCTGTACAATGTTTCCATGGAACTGCCCCACAACTATAACTGTTCCTCAGGAACATGCTGGATCCAGTCCTTTATGTGTCCATGCTCAGTGTTAGAAGTTTGCATTTTTTCTGCAAACTTTTACTTCCACAACCTACATTCTTTGGGAACCTTATTCTTAGGGAACCCTAACCCTAACCCAAACCTCCTATGTTCAATTCCCAAACCACAAAGTGTTGATAAGAGATGAGTCTTTTTTACAATTCTTGGGATATCATTTCTTATACAACAGTCCAACATGGTTGGCTAGCCTTGGTTGCCAGACCAAACATTGTGGCTTCCATCTGCTGGCCCATGGCCTTGTGCCTCTGTGCCAAGGACAAGGACAATCTCTGGCTCTCCATTTTGAGGCCATAGAGGGGGTCTGTCTGCATGATCCTGCACTCCCAAAGTATTGAAGGCAGTACACCCACCCCACACCACACACACACAAATAACAAGTATTAGTCTGTTAATTCAAAGGCCAGGAGAAAAGCTAGGACTCCTAATGCCTGTTAGAGGTAAAAGGCCCATTAGTACTTCAACCTCTGCTCCTGTACCTTCCTGTCACAGCATCCTCAGTGGCACATTTACCATTCAACATGTGAGTGTCCTACAGTGAAAATTTGAATGCTAGTATATTTTAAATTAGGATAAGGATTATATTTATATCCCGCCATTTTTCCTGAGAAGAACCCAAGGTAGGTTACAGAATATTTCTTCTCTTCTCTGTTTGCTTCTCACAACAATGATCCTCACAACAACCATGATGTAGGTAAAGTTGAGGGTCAGTGACTGGCTCACCATCCCTGAGCTTGATGGCCAAGTAGGGAGTACAACCTGGCTCTGCTGAGTTCCAGTCCGATGCTCCCACCACTGGGTGGGACATGCAACACTGGGTTTTTAATACCACTTTCATTCCATAAACTGGTGATCTATGAGCTATCAACACCTAGTCTAGAGAATATTGTGGTTCTTGAATACAAAATTTGGTCAGTGCTGAATTAAATACTTTACAGGACATATATCAATCATTCAGTTTTGACCTTAATGATAACATCTGAGTTTGCCCACCAACCCTATCTACCTTAGACTGACTTCTAAGTCAAATCACCACTTTCCTCCAAGTGTGACTATCTATCTATCTATCTATCTATCTATCTATCTATCTATCTATCTATCTATCACCACCCAGGATTCACTTATCCATATATTTGGGCAGATCCAACAGGGCACTTCCACCCCTGCCAATTCTCTTCCATACCACTAATTCTGGTGCACCAGCATCCACCACCACAAGTGCAATTTAATGCTTCTGTTGTCACCAGAACTAAGCAGAAACACTCATTTCAGGAAGAAGACAAATTAATGGAGATCACAGAAGGCAGAGGCAGAAACCTCACTCTCTTCATAAATGAGCTGTTCCATTTGTTTGAAGGTTCCCATATGAAGGACTAAAAATCCCTTAAATGAGTGGTGAGTCACACTTGCACAACAAAATTGGCAAGGACCACCATATATGGGAGGAAATCAACATGGCAGAAAAAGAAGCAGTTGGGGCATTATTGCTACCCAATATCCTGCCCTATATTTGCAACATTATCAGTTGCAACAGATTAATCAGTTCCCGCCACTAATGATCAGTGTCTGTTGTAACATCATGAAATGCCAACCTGCCTTACCGCTTCATAGGCCTTTTCATATCCATCAGGATTAACTGAAGGAAGAAGATGAATTCTGGTATCCTCAATGAGGCGCACAATGCGTGGATTCCTAGCCAGATATTCCTGGCACATAAATTGCATTAACAAAAGTAGCAGCTCACGTCCAAGTACCTCATTCCCATGAGCTCCAGCCATGTATCGAAATTCTGGCTCACCTGGTCAAACACAAAAAGATGTGATCAAATTGCCCCACTGAAAAATGAACCTATCTGAAGTAAGACAGATCTTTTGGCCTAAAGGAAGAGAGCATTTAACATGGCCTTTGTCATTCCTATGTTTTCAGTCCCATATGTGGCGAGCAACTAGGCATTTGGGGAATAAATACAGTCCAGCTCTTCTACCTGGTATACCTGATTTCAACGATTCCCCCTGACACCATATATAAACTATAATGCAGAGTAAACATTTAGAAACAAAAAAACATAGAAAGATAGAAACAGAGCGAGTCAGAAGGGGCCTCCCAGGCCATCTAGTCTGACCCCTGGCTCCAGGTGGCTTCGCTCACGACATGCCCTCCATGTGCATGGCCAGCCTATCTTTGAACACCCTCAGCAATGGGGCCTCAATGACTTCTCGTGGAAGCCCATTCCACACCCTCGGGTTCCTGACTGTCAGGAAGTGCTTCCTGGCATCCAAACGGAACCTTGGCTCCCTGAGCTTTGCTCCGTTGGAGCACGTCCTGCCTTCCTCTGCAGGAGAGAACAGGTCTCTACCCAATTGTAATTTCAGTAGCATTATAGTTTTTCAGCTCCATTGTAAGGAAACAACCTGTATTTCACCATTTATTTGTATGTATTGGTCAATAAATAGTTGGAGAGCCAGTGTGGCATGGTGATTACAGTGTTAGACTGGGGACTTGGAAGATCTGGGTTCTGGTCCCCATTGGCCATGAATCTCACTGGGTGACTTTGGGACAGTCAGTCACTCTAATCCTAAAAGTTGTTTTGTGAGGATGGATTGGTATGGAGTGGAAAACTGTAGAAGCTGCCTTGAGTTCCTTTCAAGTGGAAAAAGGTGGAATATAATTTAATACTATAAGAATGACTGAGTTGTTCTGTTATTTACCACAATATTTGTAGTCTATCAATGCATATTTTAGAATTGATTAGAAGGGAAAAGGAAATGCATTGGCTTGGCTATATTTTGTATACCAATCCTGTTTATTGGCCAACCCAAATTAAAATAGTTTAGGTAGGTCAGGGAACAGATGGGATCAGAAGAGCATTACTCTGGGGTAAATGTTATTGCTCCCGACTATGGATTGAACTGCTATCTATGCTGGGCAGAACTCCCTGCATGTTTACTCAAGAATCAAACTTTGGTATTAATAGTGCTTTGTGATTCGTGCTGTACCGCTACCTGAAGCAAAATTAAACTTGATGTTGCCAACATCTTTTGTCCTTGCATGCTAGTCTTTCTTCAGGAAATATCTGGTGCAGGGCCTATGTTGGCTGGGGACTGTGGTGTGGAAGAAACGGGCTTCATTCCTTTCTCCATGCCACGGTCCTGAACCAGATACCTCATGCTACATGTGTCACAGGAAATGAGGGAACCACCCATTGGTTCCAATTGGCATAAAAATGATAATTCTGGCATCTCAGATACACAGAAAGAGCAGAATTGTGTTCTACTTCTTACTGTCTATGTATTTTCTAGATAAATAGACATTAGCAAACAGAGTTCTTGGTGAATATTTCTCAACACTAAAACATGCTTCATTTGTTTTAATTGCAAAAGAGGAATATATGATTAGCATCAGGGAATTTGATCCCAGTTTTTCGATGGCTTCTATTTATATTCATCTTTTCTTTCTCTAATTAGAAAGTATCATCAGAATTCCTCCCACATGTATTCAGCACCATGACTACTGAAGTCACATGTTCCCACTGCTGACTGCTGTAGACATGTAGAGTGTTAACATTTTAAACATTCCAATAACTTCATCCAGCAGCCCGCAGGTTGGTTTTAATTCAGTCCAAATATAATCCTAACCAACTTCGTGTTCTCCTGGGTTGTCCGAGATTTCAACAGCATACAGCTTTAGCCCTTGGTGACTTTTCCCAATATTGTAAATTCTTGTGATATTTGGACACATTTCATTCACCACTTTCATCAGCTGTAAAATAAACAGAGGAAAAGTATATATAAAGTGACAGGATCACAGGTGAATATAATCTTCTGCCCTATTTCATAGTTCTTTTGCTTATATGCAGTTTCGTACTGGGTGCTTCAAAAGTTGTGGCTAGGAGGTACCCTAAAAGCCAATGGAACAGAGAAATAAATGAACAATTTTAAATACATGCTAAGAAGCATAAGTATCTGCATTTGTAAAAATAAGATTGCATTTTTCAACCCTCCTGTGAATGAGAGAGATGGACATTTTTCCTATTTTCACTTCAAAAACACCAAGGAACCATCTATGTATTGGCAATGCAAAAAGTTGATTTCCCCCACTACATACACACAGACACAGACACACATTTCCTTGGCCTTGCAGAAACAGAACTGTATCTGATAATATATGGTCCCAGCTTTTAAGAAATCATGCCCAAAGAAAAAAAGTGTTAATAGACTATTATTATGAGTTCTCTGCAGCAATTATTTCTTATTAACATTCTGGAAAAATGGCATAAATCCCCCAAAGTAACCCATTAGACTTAATCTCAATTCACTCGGTGCAGAGAAGGATATGGTGGGCAGAGCTAACTCAAATCCAACTTCTGAGAAAATGGTAGTGCTGTAGGGCCAGTTTATGATGAATTCTCTTTCAGGTAATTGGTTTAGGCTCTCAGCTAGACATTTTCCATCTTTTAATCCACGTGATTCTCATTTGTTTTCTCCTTTGAAAAGCCAAATATTAGTTGCTGCTGAAATATTTGAGATTAATTGAGAGGTCATTTTGAGATGTCTTCTCTTCATCATGTAGCAGAGAAAGCTGACATGCTGGGAAGGATTGGCCAAAGACAACACTGATGGGTTCTTTTTGTTTACAGCATGAGGGTTTATTTAGACATGGCTAGATATATAGTAAGGACATTATTTCCCTCTTGCACTGTTTCCTGGAAACTTCACACTGACCATGATAGGTCTTGTCATGTTAAGCGGCTAACAAGCCCTGTAAAAGTGCTGATATTATCAACAAAGCAGATGAGACAAGAGAAGGAGCTACAATTCAGGAGATCCAGGAGAATTCATGTGCCCTTACCCTGAAACAAGGGACGAATTAGCTCGAGGCAGCAATTTCAGGACTGACAGAATCTGTTCAGGTAGCATAATATGGGAGAGGGGAAGGACAAGGCCCTGGGACACGGGGTCAGTATCAGGCATCAGGACATTTACTGGACCTTGCCACCTATGGTTTAGCAACTGCCTCCTTTTGGATCCCCTGAGCCCCTCTTCATCCATGCTATGACTGTCCAGTCGCATGTTTCCTATAAAGCAAGTGAGCAATCACAGCCTTTTCCTTTGTTCTGCTGTGGCTGCTGGGCTTGATTCTAAAGGGACAAGGCAAGTGAATTGGCAGTGGGAACAGCAGTGACAAGATAGTGACCCACATCAGGGAGAGGCCACTGAAGACAAAATGCAAAAAGGGAACCCAGAACATGGCGGTGGCACTGTTGGGGTGCCATGCAAAGGCCACAAAGAGCTCTCAAATATTTCCTTGCTGCTGTGGTGAACTTCCTGGAGTGTCCTTTGCCCATGGTTAAACTGCCTACTGTGAACATCAGTCATGGCTAAACTTGGAATTTGGACTGGATTTTTGCAGCAATTTCAGTGCTTTTTGGTGTCAGGAGGAGGGGGAAGGGAGAGTGAAAGGAAGGGATGGTCTTGACCCTGCCTGACTGGTATTACCCATATGATTAAACAAGGAAGAAAAATCTGCAGTATCTGGGGGAAAGCAGAGGTACCAGGACAATCGCAAGAGCAAAAACGGTGCCAGTAAATAGCAGCAACATGATTTTAAAACATGACTATTACATAGCTTGAGGCACATATTAAAGGCCCTTGGAAATGCACATTTCTTGCCGAAAAACAATCCTTCGGTTCAGCACTAATGCACACATATCCTAGACCTACTGAATCACCATTCATTTAAATAATTTTTAAAATGTGGCATTGGAGTTGGGACTAGAATCACTAACAGTGAAAATGAACAATTAAAGCTGCTTAATGGCCCAATTACAATCATGCTGTCAAATGACTTGGTGATGAGAGAAGCAGAGAATATGAGAGACCATGACAGAGGATTTCACTTTCTACTGACCAGCTAAAGCTACTTGCCATTGCTTAATCCCATCTCTTTTGTACTCCTTGTATAAGACCAAAGGAAATGATTTTCTCTTGCTTTAAACTATTAGTTCCCCCCAAATATATTTCAAACCTGACCAACCTGTCTCTGAACAATTAGGATCTAAAATGCATTTAACTTTATTGTTCTTGACACTAATTATGCCAATTGAGTTTCTACTCGTCTAATCTGTCTGCTGGAAATATAGGCCATGAAATCTCTTGTGAGCACTGTGTGTGACTCGGTACACAATTGCTCAATAAAAAATGAATGATGACTCATTCCATATAAATACACTGAAGATTCAGCACACTCAAAATGATTCACATAGTTCATGTCCAAAAATATTATCTTTATATATTTGAAGAATAAGATAGGAAGAAATGTCTTTAGCACATTCTACACCTACCTCCAAGGTGATATATATCTAGATGATTGTGCTGTGTGCTTGAAGCCAAAGGACCATAATTATAGCTGGTAGGTCTAAACTTAGACTGGCAAGGATTCGTGTTCATGAGAGTCTTGGTTGTTTGTATTTTAGCACAAGCTTTCTGTTGCCAATCACACCACCCTTAAGGTCTAGGTGAAATTGTTCCTTCCTATTGATGGTTGCACAGAATTACACCCATAGAACTATAGCACATAACCTATAGTTATATAACCTTTCTGGAAGTTACCCAGGATGTTCTACACATCAAACAAATCCATGCAGCACTGCACATTAGTGTACAATCAATTCTATGCATACTTATTTCAAATGAATTCCAACTGGACCCACTCCTATGTCCATGGTGTGAATCTTCTAGCCTACAAGGCCTGCTGCTTGACTGGTGCTTACTGGAGTGGCTCCTCCAACCACAGGTGAGGTAGTGTCTTTGCACACACCACTTACTCTCAAATTGGGGAGATGGCTGACATACAAAGAAGCTGTCATACTGAGCCAGTGCTTGGAGAAGCTATGGAGACTCTTCCTCCATGAAGAGAGAGGCACAAGAAATGGAAGATCAGCAGGCTGTGTAGGGGGAATGGTGCCAGGAGGGGAGGGCTTGGGGGCAAGTCCCTACCACCAGGCATCACCTGGCCTGACGTTTTGACACACTGGACAGTCTAGACCGAAAAGGCTCTCATTCTGGCGCACAGCATTAAATGCTTGATATTCTAGTGTATTGCAAGCTGAGAGAAGTAAATTAATCAGTCTATTCATGGTCCATGCCACCTTTCATGTATTCACCTATAAGTCTGTGCCATCCTGTTTCCACATTAAATGTGGTGTCTGTTCTTTAAAGGCTGTATTTCAAGAGTATTTTTATACACATTTGAAACACAGAAACAGAGTGAATCAGAAGGGGCCTCCCGGGCCATCTATTCTGACCCCTGGCTCTAGCCTCTCAAAAGGAATGTCGACATTTGCTCTCAAAATACATATTTCTAAACATATATTCCATCAAAATGTGCCTTTCTAAACATACTTTGGTACCGTTTTTGAGCTGAGAACTGCATCAGAACATTAGAGAAGTGTGAAATCTGGTGGATGACTAAGGGACGAGCTATGCGTTAGTTTGAAGCTGTTGCTAGCAGCAATATCCTTCTTTTACATTTTCAAGAAAGGGCAGAGGGATCAGGCCTTTGCACCTGTGATTTTCAGTGTCATAAAGGGATTCATTAAAGCAAATGGATCATTTTAAAAAAATATGAATGTGGAGTCCTATGCAGAACCACCACAGAGAAGCAAACTGTTAAAAACACCTGCCTTCTGTGCTAAGTTCCCAATCTAGATGGTGTCCTTGAGCTTAGAGTAAAAAAGAAGCTAGATCTTCAAAGTGATATGCAATTAGGGGCTGAGTTCCAGTGCACATTTTAGTGCAGGATGTACGGATCAGGTCACATTAAAATATACCAAGTGAAATTCCTCAGGGGTCCTGAGCAGAGAGCAAACGTGAGAAGCTGGGGTGGTGAGTAATTTTCCTCTAGCAGTGCAGCAGCACCTGAGCCCACATGTTGTGCCGTAGTCATGGAAGAGTAATCCCTGGGATAAGCCAGGATATAGCCGTACAAGTCCAGTTACTTTCATGCCTTAAAAAAATCTCACACAGTAATATTTGCTCACACAGTGATATTTTATGATTATTTATTTATTTTGCTTTGTAGGCCACCCTATTAGACTCTCTGTGCAGCTCATAACATGATTGGAAGGGGTGGCCAGCTGTAGTAGCACTTTTCTACTCTTAACATATATGTAGAAAAGAGGAAATGTGGCAGGAGCAGCTTCTCTAATCTCAGAAATTATGTGTTCTCACTGAATACCCCTGGTGAAATTTCATCTTCTGCGCTACGGTTGACAGTGCAAAACCCAATTCTGTTGAAAGAGTAGCTATAGAAGTGATGAGCTGGCTCCACACAAAGTCCTATGTAACGTGGACCTATAGAAATCAATGTTCTACCAAGGTAAGTGCCATAGAGTTCCATGAAAAGCAGTAGAAGCCAGTTAGGTACTTCTATACCCATTGAATCCCTCTGGCTCCCTCCCATAAGCAGTGGGTCCCACTGACGCCCCTGTACAAGAAGGACCCACTGTTTATGGAAGGGAATTTCCACCCTTCTAGAGGAGGTATGAGAGGAAACTGCAGGGGTGAAAGTCCCCCACTGGATTCTGTCAAAAGTCTGACTCTAACAATGAGGTACTTTAATTAGCACTTTCATGGTGGTCCACTTTGCCTATTTTATTTTTCTTCATGACATTATGATTTTGTCCTATGAATTTTGACTCCCTCCCCTTTCCTACATTCCTCAAGCCTGTACAGAAGCAGTTCTCTTGAGCTGCTCACCTCCACACTGAATTTCATTTCAAAATGCCTCAGTTTGGGATGGGGGACAGGAAGCATCAGCAGCCCCCCTCCCCCAAGTCAGCACTGCTGGCCACACATCCTGCTCTTGCCTAACATACAGCAATGAGCCTAATGACTTCACGCAGAACAGGAGGAGGGTCAGCTAAGAAAAAACATCAGTTTTCATAACTAAAACCCTTCCTTTTGTCTCATACAAGAAAATCAGTCAAATGTGTTCCACTCCCTTGAGCTTTATATTTAAGAACTGTGTGGACTAGATTTCTTCGCATGCAGCAGTCAGGGCTTGGAGCCAGATTGGAACCATTCAAACAAGTTCTCTCTACCCAACTTGCTTCAATTTACCCAGATGTACAGACTGTAGTCCCCAGCAGAGGCTGGGGACCCCTCGGTGTGTGGGGTTGCTTGTCCATTGCAGTTTTATTGCAAGGAGGGGATTCACAGGAACTCTGCACAGTGGTGAACCCTTTTGGGGAATGGAATTCAGCACCATGGATAGTTCAAGTACACCACAAATAAAACCTGCAAAGGATCAGGCGTTCCACAGAGGTAGGGCTTTACTGCCCCCACAGTCCCACCCATGACCTCTCATGCTGTTCCAGTGGGGGACCATGGCTTTTGCTTTATTCATTCAAGAATGGATCCACAGACATGCACACGTTTCTGTATTTCACAAATGAAAATATTGGTAGCAAGTGTAGCTTCTTTTCCTACAAAAGCATTTTAAACACTTGACGTCCTGTCTATAATGCAAGCAATGAATCTGATCTGAGGGACACAATATGAATTTGTGCATCAGGTGTTGTTTTTTACTCCAAACTCACTGGAATTAATTCCAATGGGATAGGATTCCTATGACTCAGAGGTATTGGTGTGTGGGTGTAAAGGATATAATGCTGTATTGTGAAGTCACTCAGACTTTTTTCAGAACATTGTACATTTATAAAGGATTTAGGTAGCAGTCTGTCACTGCAGTGCTAAGTACCTGTTGTCATATAAGACCCCTAAAATATATATATGCACACACACACACACACACCCCGTCACCAGAAATTCTGTTCTGTGTGCCCTACCTGCCTCATTTCTTTGTAGTTATGATGCTTAAAATCAAGATTGTCCGTTGTTGTCATTTCATTTCTTCTGTGGTAATAATTATTTGGATCTGTGATTAAAAACAAAACAAAACTAACATGTTTTCAATGTTAGAAGGGCAAACCCTAGTCGAAAATCTGATGTCATGGATATAAACTTTTAAAACAATGAGTGGGGAAAACAAAACATTTGGGGAAATGTGTAAAGTTGTGTGTACATCCAGCAGGCATTTTCATTATTTTTGTATGCTGTTCTTCCTTACTTTTGTCAGCATCCACCCACAAAAAGGAAGGTATTCAGTTTAAAGAGAAGATGGCATTTTATCTCATCTGCCCCTCTCCAGCCACACATTCTCACCCAATCCATCTGTGAAGATCCATGCATGGAGGGAGACTACTATTAATTGGTGGCATCTACTTTCAGTTTTGTGACAGAACGGAGGTAAGAAAATTTCCTTTCCAGTTTTTCTACTACCTAACCTTTTGGTGTCACTGCAGTATAGCAGAAGACAGCAAATAAGAAGTTTTAAAAAGTGGCTCCTTTAGCTTTCTAATCTAAATTTCTCAACTTCCCTGCCATAAAGAAACATACTGAAAGATGTAGAAGTGAAATGACTGACTGGGAATGATGAACATATGACGGATGCCTCATACAGAAGAGTCAATTTAACTGACTAGGAACCACAGGCTTAAATCAGATGGATGGCCAAATTAGTTGTTTAATCAATTTAGAGCATGAACTATGTATATTTAGAGGATGGGGGAAATTCATAGGGCTACTGGCTGGAGAATGCTGAAAGTTGTAGAACTGTTTCCCCTATCTAAGCATGCTTAGTATTGTACATTTAGTATATTTATTTATTACTATTTACCATCATAACCACATTTATATCTGCCAAAGGATTCAGTATGACTGGATGATTCAGGATGATCAAGGAATGATATCTATTCAGATTGTATTCTGGGGCTATTTATTAATAGCTCCAGATGTTTTATTAACTTGTGACAAAGTAAGAGGGAAGAATAATTCATTCCCCTGGAGGACATTCCAACACATCACCCAAACCAAGGGAGGCAAAGACTATGCTCGTTGTCACATTCTGTTGCCTTGGTTGCTCATTTAGTGACGGCACCCACTAGCCCTTCTATGGAAACTTATGCCAAGCCTAGTTTTGAACACAGCTCTTACCTGGGAGAGGACAGCCTAGGATTTCTAGTCTCATGCATATGTTCCCTTCCTCATACCATGTTCGAGGGTTTATCCGAATGTAACGTGCAACCAGTGGTACTGGCAGCTCATTGAGGACTGGAATCTCCTTTTCACTGTTGCCTTCAAAAATCTATTTAAACACACAAGGAGTGGATATCATTAGTAACAACTCCTGAAACAAGGAAAAAGCCAAACAATGAGATTAGACTATTCTGTGGCCATAAGGGATGAAGAAGAAAACAAGAACACATGTAATTCAGGGTCAAATTTTCTTTGTTTCATTGCAACGTGATCCATTCCTTTGAGGCACAAAGAATTCCTTTGAGGAATAGAGTGTGGAGAAAGCAACTTTTCCTCCTACCGCTCACTCTTTCTAGATCAACTTTCCCCAACTTGTTGTCTCCCAATGTTCAAAACTGCAATGTCCTCCAGTCAGAATAACCAATCACCATGAAAGCTAGGAGGCCCATGCAAAAAGTCAGCAACCTTATAGGGTTGGATGGTGAGTGACTGGTCCTTCACATCACCTGAGCCATGCAGGGCAGAAAACTGCAGTTCTCTCTTCCAGCCACTTGCAGCGGCTGGCTAACTACAAGCTTTTCCTGGTATGCAGGGAGTAAGTGAACCTCGGCTCCACTGCCACAGACTCTACTTTAAGCCTCCTGATTCTTTACATTCAAGGCAGAGGACCTTTTTTTTTTTTTTTTTTTTTAAAGAAAAAGCCAGTTCAGGCATTATCCCTCACATGATTTTTGAGGATGCTTCATGGCCCAGCAGGAAAAAAAAATACTGTAACTGAGGAATTCTCCAAGTTCATGTCCTCCTGGTATTTCTTAGCACATGTGAACAATGCATCTGAGACAGACAGACAGACTGATACGTGAATGGGGCACAATTACATAAGCCCATGTGATCAGGAACCTGAAATGAGCTGGTCCCTTCCTGTCTTCCCTCTGGTTCCCAATCTCAAACAACCCTTTCAAAATGCATTTCTTTTATTGAGATTCCACAGATAACAAAGCCATTGGAAGGCTAAATAGCCTTCTACCAAAGCTGAAAAGAAAAGTCTCTGCTCATGTAAAGAGCTGCATCCAAACTGGGCTCTTCCCCACAGTCTCTCCCTTTAGTAAAGCTTCTGACTCCACCCTCTGGATGTTTTTCACTGCTGGAGAGCAAGATGGCATGAATCAAAGCCCTTCCAATTGAGCTACTTGTTTATCCCAACACCTCCTCACTCAGTCGAGGACTGGATCTTGCACATGCTCCCTGTCCCCTCCTGAACCTCCCACACACCCTCCAACTCAGGTTGATTCTCACACACAGCCTGAGAAAGTTCTCTAGGCACAGTTAAAGGAACTCCAAAGACTTTGTTTCCCCACCCACACATATCCTCTTCCTGTTCAGAATCCAGCAATGACGACTCCCACTGAACATTTGGCAATGCGCAAGAGACTGGCCCACTCTCTACTGAACTCTCTAAGGACTCCTGGCTGCGTGGAGCTGTAGAAGCCTGTTCAGCCTTACAGACCTCCCCTGTCAATGCAGGGACATCCAGAAGGGAAGAGGCAGGGCTGGCATGTGCATACCAAGCTCTCTCCATAGTTATTCTAATGCCCTCACTGGCAAAATACCTATCATCTTTGCCAAGTAATGCTGTGCAAAAGTGAACACTGGAATCCAGTATTAATGATCAAAACTTGAGTTTTCCTATATGAGACATTTCTTGCATATTCACGATTTCCTACTGAAGAATGTTTATGGGTTCTCTAAATGCCATTGTGACCATCTAATTTTACTTCTGTTTTTAAATAGCACTTTTGTCAAATGCGTTTTTAGAGCAGGGAAATGTGGTGTTACTTCTGACAGCAAAGGGAAATGTTCTTCCACCTGTGCAATTGCACTATTCCACCATATTACAGCACCACCTAGAGGTAAAGCAGTGGAAAAGCAAAAATGGACATGCTTTCCATGTAGTTCTCATGTCTTAATTTTGCAAGGACATGGAAAGAAGATACAGCAGATTAACAGTGTCATGTACAAATGCCCCATATCTTATTTTCTCTTAGGCATTATTAAATACATATCCTCAACCATTTGAGTTTTCTAGTCTCTGTTCATGACTGCATGCCAGAAAGTCTTCAGTTTAATTTTAGGTAGTCTTGCAACAGTTTATAAAGTGTTTATATATTGCCTTATGTCAGTTCATTAATATGGAACCATTAGTGAATGGGTGTGATTGAGAAATAATACATGACATGATACTAACCATGTCTCCAGAACCATTTCTGACAGTGATCCATGTGTGACTGTCATTGCTCACCATAACTTTGTAAGATGTTACCCAGTCACTCCTAGAAGGAAACAAGAAGATTAAACAATGAGAATTTCATTTCAGTTTGGGTTTAATAAGAATTTGCCAAAATTTGAACACTTCCTGAGATGCACGATAACAACAACAACATGTCAAGATCCAAGAAAATCTAGTGTGGAAGAAACAAGATGGAAACATTTGTCAATCTAGGCCCAGGGAATTCAGTGCTTAACAGAGCAACCCTATAAGACCATGTGCCCTGGAATGTGCCCTTAGCTTTAAAAGTCTGTATTTCAGTCCATGCATCTGCAACTATGGTACTGTGTAATAAGGTTTGCAACAACCATGTTATCAGTCTTTTCATCTTTAAGAACCATATGGTAGAGGCTGTCTAGGGGTCATCAGAATGGACTGTAAAACATGATGAGACATAATTATCACAAGAGCAAACAAATTAACAACAGGACAATACTAAATTAGAAACATCGAAACAGAAAAACAGAGTGAGTCAGAACGGGTCTCCAGGGCCATCTAGTCTGACCCCCAGTTCCAGCCAGCTCCACTCATGACATGCCTGCCATGTGCATGTTCAGCCTATCCTATCCTATCCTAAATTTAGACAGTGGAATCTACTACTTCCTTGCAGTCCCTCCCAGCCCCTGTCAGAAGTTGCTAGTGTGTGGTAGTGGGGCTGTGTGTTCAGCTTTGCTGATCTCTTTATTTCAAATTTCATCACAGTAAGAACCAGTGTGGTACAGTGATTAAATGCTGGGCTGGGACTCAGGAGATCTGGGTTCTAGCCCCTAGTAGGCCATGGAACTCACTGGATGGCTTTGGGTCAGTCACAGATTCTCAGGGTTCTTATTGTGGGGATAAAATGGAAAGGAAGAGAACCTTGCAAGATGCCCTGGGATCTTTACAAGAAGAAGAAAGGTGGAATATAAATGCGATGATGATGATGAGGAGGAGGAGGAGGAATTGGAGAGGGTAATTACGCCAGCTCCAAGCTAGCAAAGCTGAGGGTTCATGAAGCTGGCCCCTCTCGGTTGAATGGCACAGTTTTGAATCATGAGCTTCCTCCCTTATCCCTGGGATGATCTTATGCTTCCCACCACCAGAGAGAGCTTTCCTAAGCCATCTTTGGTGATGATCAAGCTTTGCTTTTGTTAGCAAAATCTAAGGACTTCTCAATAAACTTCCCGATAAAACCAAGGTTTTTATTAGCTCTACAGTAGCTAAAGGCCATAAAAGTGCCTGTAGTGCTTGTACAATCTTAAAATAGTATAAACTGGACACCTCAAAATAGTTGATTCCTCAACTCAAGCTATTGCTTCATTGGTCTCACTTCTCCTTCTGGTCAGCTTCCATAATAACTTTAGCCACCTGTTCCCTTCCTATTCTCTTCCTTACTGCCAAGAACAGTGCATACTTGAATCACGTTCTCCCTGACCTGTTTTTCTCCTGAACTCCTTCCTTTTAAGAGGCTGCCTTTTTTGCATTTTCTCCATTCCTCCTCCCCTTAAATCTTGGTCTTCTCTGCCCTTCCTTCAGATGCCTACTGCCCTACACAGTCACTTTCCCTTTAGCTTAGCTGCCCCTGGCTCTCTCTTAACTCTCCCATTAACTCGCAACTGTGGGACCAGTATAGCTTTCCAATTCGCCACCCTCCTTTCTGCTCACAGTTTCCATTGTGCTTGGCTAGTCTGTGTAGATGCATTTTTGCCACTTTTTGCTTCCATTAAAGAATAGCTTTGTCAACAGTCTACTGCAGAACTATTATTATAAGCTCAAGCCTGAAAGAGAGCCCAAATCAACTTTCTACACTCCTTTATGCATGCTTGCTTTATTTTTCTTAAAGTAAGCACATGAAGCCCTGGTTTGTACTGGGAGGGTGTTTTGTTTGAAGAAGGGGGTGGTTCCAGCACCCCTCCACTTTTCATCCAGAAATTCTATTCCACTCCTGTGGGGAAGGTTTTAAAAAAGAAAGGGCATCCACTGCTTCCAACAGAGTCCTCTGAGTGATTAGAAGAATGTTTAGCTTGGACCAAAGTGTACAGCCTGGAACATAGGTGGCTGCCTTATTCTGAAGTAGACCACTGGACCTCAGTATTCCCAGTAGCATGGCTGGCAGTGGCTCTCCTGGGATGCAAAAAGGAGACTTCCCCATTCTTCAAGGCTGGGAAGAAACCAGGGACACAGTGCAAGCAACACATCAAGCAGAGGAGGCTGGTGCCTCCCAGATCAGTAAAGCTGCTCATCCATTGCAGCTTTTATTTTGAGCTTTATGGGAGGTATCCATGGTGCTCCATGGTGGTCAATCTATTTTGGAGATAGCATTCAGTACCACCAATAGCTCATATGAAACTCAAAGTAAAAGCTGCAATGGATGAGCAGCTCCACTGACCTAGGAGTCACCAGCCTTCCCAGGCATCAAGCCTTTGGATGGCACACTCCAGGAATCACTGGCTGGAGTCCAATAAGGAGCTCTTGTCTTAGCAAAATATTGCAGTCAACTAAAGCCTTAAGTAAGCTAGCCAGGCCTGCTTGTTCCCTGGCTCCACCCTGCTTGGGCTGTAACTGAATTTGACCATAATTTTAAAAAATTGACCAGTTGTTTCTGTGATCTCATGCTCCCATGTGCCTGAAGGAGAGGAAAAGCCAGAAGAGAATTCTTCTCAGAGCTGGATGATGGGAAAGCTAAATCCAGGGAGGTGGGGTTTCCTGTGACCAGCCCAAGTCTTTAATGCACAGAATCAGGGGGCTGAAGCTCTTTGCATGCCATCTGCTTAGCGGGCCCTTGGAGTAGCACAGCAGAACATAAATTTAATAATACATAAATAAAGTATCTGCTACTAAGTTCACAACTGTTCCCTTAAATTATTTATGGATAAACATGTCAGTTACTTTGCAAAGTGAGAGAATCCTGTTCTTGCTGTGGAGTAAACTCTGCCATAACTGTTGTTTTAGTTTCTCATGGTAGGGATCTCCCCCAGAGTATCTTAGCACACAGGATAAATGACAGGTTCCAGGATTCTTGCGAGTAATAGTAATAATGTATGATATAAAATTAGTATTTATTAATGTAGATGGGCTAATCCATTTTCTACTTATGGCATGTCCTTGATGATCCCCACGGACCAACAATGCAAGGCTGATCCCAGTGAATGGCTTGAGTGGGATTTTACCATTATTGCAATAATTTGGTACACACATACACACCCATCATCAGAAAATATTTACGTAGATTTGTGGTTTCACTTTATATTTCAGGGTTGGACCCCAAGTGTTTTTCTTATACAGGTTTAATGGCCACCATACAATCTCTTGACACCAGTAACTTAATATTTATTTATTTTATTTATTTAAAGTATTTATATGCCACCCTGTCGCAAAAGCCTCAGGACGGCTCACATAGATAAAATACAACAAAATATAACATAGATAAAATTATCAACCCACACTGGCTGCAATAAAAACATATAAGTCATGATTAAAACTTATTAAAATATTGCTGAAATAAAAAGGTCTTAACCTGGTGCCGAAAAACATATAATGACGGCACCAGGCAGACCTCTCTGGGGAGCACATTCCATAGGTGGGGCGCCACCACAGAGAAAGCCCTCCTCCGGGTACTTTCCCTTCTATTATCTTTCATGGAGGGTTCCCAGAGGAGGGCCTCCGCTGCCGATCTCAGGGGGCAGGAGGGCAAATATGGAAGAAGGTGTTCCTTTAGGTATCCAGGTACCAAGCCATTAAGAGCTTTATAGGTAATGACCAGCACCTTGAATTGAGCCCGGACTTCGATGGGAAGCCAGTGAAGCTGATAGAGGACTGGGGCTATATGAGAATAACATCCACTCCCCGTCAGCAACCTGGCCGCTCTGTTTTGCACCATCTGAAGTATCCAGACTGCCTTCAAGGGAAGCCCCATGTAGGGTGCGTTGCACAAATCAAACCGGGAAGTAATCAATGCATGTGTCACTGTCACTAGGTAATCTTCCTCCAGGTAGGGATGCAGCTGATGGATTAGCCGAAGCTAAAGGAAAGCGCTCCTCACCACCGCAGTCACTTGAACTTCCAAGGACAGCTCCAGGTCGAGGAGCACTCCCAAGCTGCGGACCCTCTCCTTTAGAGGGAGTGCAACCCTGACCAGGGCA
The DNA here is from genome assembly GCF_004798865.1 of Varanus komodoensis. Lineage (NCBI taxonomy): Eukaryota > Metazoa > Chordata > Lepidosauria > Squamata > Varanidae > Varanus > Varanus komodoensis. The sequence continues at coordinate 1,334,464 of NW_025336072.1, forward strand.
AGGCCCAAGTCACCTACCCAGGAGCTCGATCCACCCACCAGCAGAACTTCCGTCTTGTCTGGATTGAGTTTCAGTTTATTGGCCCTCATCCAGCCCAATACCTCGACCAGGCACCAGTTCAGTACAGCCTCCCTTGATCAGTTGAAAAAGAGAGGTAGAGCTGGGTGTCATCAGCATACTGATGACTCCGCAGCCCAAACCTCCTGATGACCTCTCCCAGCGGTTTCATGTAGATATTAAATAGCAAGGAGGACAAAATGGAACCCTGTGGTACTCCATGGCATAACTGCCATGGCACAGAGCCAAAGTCCCCCAGCACCACCTTCTGGAATCGGCTGTCGAGATAGGAGCAGAACCAGTGCCAAGCAGTGCCCCCTACTCCCAATCCCACCAGCCTATCCAGGAGGATACCATGGTCGATGGTATCGAAAGCCACTGAGAGGTCCAGGAGAACCAGCAGGGACACACTCCCCCTGTTTCTCTCCCTGCACAGGTCATCATACAGGGCGACCAAGGCAGATTCAGTACCGTACCCAGGTCTGAAGCCAGACTGAAATGGGTCCAGATAATCAGTT
>NW_025336072.1:1335138-1355565 GCF_004798865.1 Varanus komodoensis
TTCTGGATACCATGGTCGATGGTATCGAAAGCCACTGAGAGGTCCAGGAGAACCAGCAGGGACACACTCCCCCTGTTTCTCTCCCTGCACAGGTCATCATACAGGGCGACCAAGGCAGATTCAGTACCGTACCCAGGTCTGAAGCCAGACTGAAATGGGTCCAGATAATCAGTTTTATCCAAAAGTGCTTGGAGTTGTCCCACCACCACCCATTCCAACACCTTGCCCAAAAATGGAATGTTGGCCACCGGTCTATAATTGGTGGCCATCTCTGGATTCAGGGACGCCTTCTTCAGGACAAGCCTGACTACCGACTCCTTTAGCGGGGCAGGCATCCTGCTGTCCCTCAGAGAGGCGTTGATAACCTCCTGGATCCAGGCACCAATCCCGTGCTTGGCTTCTGTCAGCAGCCAAGAAGGGCATGGGTCAAGTAAGCAGGTGGAACATACTTGTCCAAGCACCTTGTCCACATCATCAGGCCGCAACAACTGAAATTCATCCATTAATATCTGACCAGACAGAGTCATTGGTATCTCCTCTAAAGGATCTGAATCGCTTGTGGAGTCCAGCTCATGACGAATCTGAGCGATAGACGCAACACTTCCCTAATCTTCCTATATCTGGTTAGAGATCTTCAAGTGTAGAGCTTTACTAGGATATTAGCCCAGAAAAAAGCAAGGAGGGATGACAGCTGGCGACTGAAGTCTTTCTAGCTGTAAAGTGATATAAAGCAGTGTAACCACAACCAATTTCAAAGCTTCATGCAACTTCTTACTTCATCCTCCTTTTTTGCAATAATGAAAGTGATTGGTTTACCTAATCCTTTATTCATTAAATTTGCATACCTCCCCCCACCAGCAAGTACCCTTGGCGTGTTTTTGATCATAAAACAGCTTTTAATTATGATAACAAGAAGAATACCAAACAAAAATACAGCAGTAAAATGTCAACATAATACAAAATCAAATGTCATACACTTTTAAAAAGAAAAAACCTGGAAATAAGCCATGTTGAACGCATTGTGACTTACTTCTGAATAGAAGTGTATAGGATTGTAGCAATAGTCTACAATAAATAAACTATGAAAGCATTTTCTTAAATGAAAGACATTTGGATCTCAGAGATCATGATTGGAGACGATACTGAATTACTTCAAAAATGCAACTTACTTATCAGATGTAAAATTAAAGCTATGTACCCCATTTATAGATATATAAAAATGTAAAAGAAAAAAATCAGCCATCTGCAGAAAAAATGATGAATTTATTATCAAGGTTATTTTTGAGCACAGAACACATGGACAATGACTCCATGTACATAAAAAGCAATGAACAAGCAACGCTAGCGTTTATAAACATCCCTAAGAAGAAACGGGTATTTAGATCCCACTATTAGACCAACTGTGTGATATCTGGAATCCAATGTTTATTCAGAAACTTGCTATTACTAAAATTTTATGTTGTTGTTGTCATTTTTTTTTTACTTTTTTTAAAGATTTGCTTCTGTGTGTGTTTGCATGCTAGTGTGTTTCACAGCTTTCCATGTACCATGTTGCCAGGGCTACTCATGGAGATTCAGACGTATTTCTCAGTAGTGAAACAGTGAAGAAATGTTGGCAGGGCCCATTAAGGTGGCTGATGGGCAACATGTGCGTCATTTTTCTGTTCATGGATGTGACACTGTTTAAACATTACTGGTAACATGTAAACTAAACTGATGCAGGTATAGTCTGTACTCACATGGATGCTTTCAGATATTACAGCAAACATATGTGGGGCCACAACCCTGTTTCCTCCTTCTAGGTTACTTCAAAGCAATTTCTGAACATGTTTTGAAAACAGTGGGAGTTTCCACAAGAGCTTTTCCAAGAGATGGATACCCAGCAAAGTTTCTGCTTAAATGAGTTTGTCAGACTAGCTGTAGTCCCTGAAGTACTTGAAAGTACCTACCTATTGCCAGGTAACCTGTCACTTCAGTGCAATTCTATATGATTGGCAGTTTCTGTTCAGAGGGTCAAAGCCTCAAATAGCAAGATTGGAGATGCATTAGGAAAGTTCAGACAAATGCTTTCCCAAAATAGGCTGCACTGTGACTAGCAGATAGAATTATTTCCTTCTATTCTTTCATTTACTCCAAAACTGAATTTAATTATATTATGTGAAGCCATAAAAATAAATGGAAATACTGAAATGGCCGCAAGAAGTTTTCACCTTTATTATAACTTTCGCAATGTTCACAGATAGAAAGTTTTGACTCAGAATAGCACTCAATTATTAGACGAGGCTGAGAATTTTATAATACTTTAATCTGGTGGTTGTCTACTGCTCCTAGCCAGATAAGAAAAAAAATATGCCAGTATTTGAATAAATGTCTCCTTAGGAAATTGGTGGTTTTAGGCAATTGAAGTTTTTCAAAACATTTCCACACCTTTTTGTAGCTACTCTTAATATGAAGAAAAGTACTACATTTGGCTTAGCAGGCAAGGTAAATAAAAGGCACATGCTATTCTCTGCGCAGCCTGTCATAATGGCCTAGATCAACCTTCTCCCATATTGGTTGGACTTCATGACCATAGGCCTAAGAGTCACAGTCTGTTGATACATATAATTCAGCATATCTGTAGATTCTTATTTTAAGTGAAATGTCCTTGAATGTTTTATTTCATGCAGCTTTTAGTGTGCTTTTAGTATGCTCTTTTTAAGGGCTACTAGTTAAAAACAAGTCAAATTTAAGGATGTGATTAACAGGTTAGAATTTGGGGAGCTGGATGAAATAGCATTATTGTAATAAAGGCTAATACTTTGAACATTGATGCTGTTTATGGGGTGCATATTTGATTCTCTTTGGTGCCACTGACTTTTTCAGCTGGACTCCTCAGGTTAAATCTCCAGATGGAAAGGTTTTTCAGCATGTGGCCACTTTTGATCTCTATTAGCAGCTTCCTGGAGTTTCCAGAAAGCATTAAGCATCACACTGGAAAAAGAATGCCAGTTACAAATGAGGGCAGCTACCACTGAAAAGAAAACGGAAACTATGATATCATGCAGAAACACACACACATTATACATAGTTTCTGAAGCTGACACAGACACATGGGTTGGTCCAGGGCTCAGCTAGATTAGCAGAAGTGGAATTTTCACTCCCTTCTTTCCACTGCAGTTCCCCTGCCTTCTGAAAGGAGACTCAAGAGGCCCTGCTGAATGGAGGAAGCTGTGGCATGGCAGTGAGCCCCCAAACCAGGCAGAGGACCTCTCCACAAGCAGAACCCTTCTCATGGAAGAGGGATCCTGGGTTTAACCCTTGGAGAGGAACAGAAAGCATAATGTCTGGACAGAATCCAGTTTTCTCTCCAGTACTGGTGAAGACCTAATTAAAAGCCTGATCTCAAAGTTAAGTTAAGCAAAGCACACAGAAATGTCATCTACCATTTTTTTTTAAAGAATTGAAATCTAGTATGGCACTTACAGACCGATTCCACCCCCCACTCCCAGAAAAAATGAACAGCCAGTCTGTAACAAGTGGGCCTTCGGCATTTCAGTGAAATGCAGTAATACCACAATTAATTCAGTGCCGCATGCTACCTATTGTTGCAGGAAACACATCTAATAGAAAGGCACAACTAGTGTGTTAGACACAGTACTTCAAGTCTTTTCTGACTTTAGTATTAAGCTGAGACTAATAAATAACATTAGGTGATAATTTTAAAAAAATTTAAATTAAATTTTAAAAAAATTAATTAAAAATTAAAAGCCAAACAGTGTCACCAAACAGCAAAGTACAGAATGACTTAAGAAAGCTAGTAGGTAAAGTGTTAGCTATGACCCAGGGAATAAAAATCCCAAGCTGATCTTCATGCATTTCCTCACTGGATTTGTCTTCACCTGATTGCTCTAGAAGACTACCTTGTAACTCAGAGTACCCAAAGGCAGTTCTGGGTCTCCAAAGAATACAATGGGCTTTGTTAACTAGGTCATTAGGCTGAAGAAAGATGTAACATGAAATCAAGTGGAGCCAAGGCTTTCTCAGGAAAGTGAAAACAGCAAAACAAAAAGGGGGGGGGGGGGGGATGAGACAATAAGGGAAATTCTATTAAAAATGATCCAAGGGAAATGACCATTATAAGGGATTGTGACACAACAGAGATTTGCCCTTGCTTTCATTTCTTAGTTTGGAATGTTTCTTCAACCAGTGGTTTTATTTTTTTATTTATATTGTGATTTATATTCTGCCTTTTTCCTACAAAGAGCTCAAGGCAGCTTACATCGTTCTCCTCCTCCATCTTATCCCCACAACAACAACCCTGTGAGGTGGGTTGGGCTGAGAGTCTGTGACTGGCCCAAAGTCCCCCAGTTGGCTCCATGGCTGAGCGGGGACTCGAACCCAGATCGTCCGAGTCCCAGTCCCACGCTCTTAACCACTACACCACACTGGTTCTGTCACAGCTTGCAATGGGGGGGGGGGCTCTCTCCCTGCAGCAACGAGTCCCACATGACACCATGGCTCTCAGTCGTTACCTTTTTGGCAGTGGAGGGATGGCCTGACCTAGATCCAGAGAGGCAATGAGCTAAAGCTGCCCTACTTTAAAGCTTCCCTTTAAAGTTGATCTGTAGCCCACACTAGGATCCCAGTCTGGATCAGGTCCATATGTACTTACTTTTGTATAAAAAAGAGTGGAGGGGGAGACAAAGCTGCAAGCTACACTTATAAAGTAATGAGTTGTTTTAATCAAGTTCTGTCTGTGGTTTTCACTGTCAAGTGCTCATTAAGTTTTTGGATAGGATTTCACTCAACAGATATGCAAGCATTTCTGATACCATCTGGAATTGCTTCTGGCCAAGAATCATGAACCTTCAGCAAGCCTATAACAGGCAAGCAGTTTATCATGTAATCTTTTCATCACCGAGGGCATAATCCCATGGGAGTTTACAGGCATCCGGTGCAGAGTGAGAAGAGCAGCACCTCTCTGCTCTCCTCTCCTCTGATTTTCACTAGACAGGCCTGTTTGTCCATCTGGCTGGAGCTTCTCAGAGAGGGAGGAAAGGAGGCTGAAGTGGCATCAGAACACATTGTATCTTGGCCAGGAAAGTCTCCTTCCCCGAAATGTCCCATTGGACTCTTTCTGAGGTCACTTCCCCAAACCAGAGAGCAGACAAGGAAGGTCTTTCCACACCAAGTTTGGAGCTGAGAATCCAAACTATCCTATGGCCACAGGATTATTCCCTATTTTCTCATGCTGTGGAAGTATATCATATGGAACCAACAAAGCCAACAACTGGCACACAACTGGCATCAGGAAGGTTTCCTGTATTTGTCCCTAGTCAGAACAAAATAATTGTATTAGACTCAGTACTCTAGAGTCTACAGTACAATACACATCAAAAATGTTTGATGAAATCTTCTATTATAATTTCAGTTAGACATTAGGCAATTCTAGACTTTAGACTATAATCCTAAAAATACTTACCTGGAGTAAGTTTTATACAAATCATCAACTTATTTCTGAGGTTTGTGCATAGGATCATTACATTAATATGAAAGATTTGCAACAAAGCTAGAGTCTTCTGAACTACCTTCATTGTTTATTTGCCCAGTTAGATCTATTTTTCTATTGCTACACATTTAAAGGAAGGGAGATAAATCAACAGAATAATTGAAAGCCTACAGGACTTGAATATGCAGGTCCTTACATGCAAAACTATCCTTTTCTAGCAAACAATTGTGATTTTGTGACCATATTTTAGGATATATGCCCTACGATCCAACTCTGCACAGCTTCTGGCCTCACTTGAGAATGCATATCCCAATCTGTACTGAATGAATAGGCATTCATTTCAATGGAACCTAGATAAGCATAATGATAAAGAGAAATCCACATGTGACTTTTCATACATGTCAGCTCCATTTTGTTAAAGACATGTTGGAAAATCTTCTATCCATTGAATTATGTAATTGTACGAAATCACTGAATGACATGAGTAAGCTTTTTGATGGTGGCTTCAATTAATGCATGGAATTGTTTACATGACAATTCATGCTTACACACCAGCTCTGGGTTGCTGAACCTCTTTCAGGGCAAGAGGCAAATTCCTTTTCAGAATGGTTTTGGAGGGCCAGCATTCAGTACTAGGTGTGGCCAAAGGCAAAAGGGGCAGAGCCCAAACCACAAAAATATTAGTGTATGTTAGTTCACCACGGGTAAGTGTACCTTTCCGAATAAAGGCTAAAATGGGCAAAACTGTGTACAAAACTGAAAGACCACCCAGTAATTGGAGGTTGGAGCAAAGAGGGTGGAGTCAGGGAAGGGGCAAAGCCTTCCGGGGAACCCACACAGTTAGATTAGAGTGGACAGTGGTTTTCCTCACCTCAGTTAAAATGCCATTGGACATAGAAAACTGGTTTCAATCAGCCGTAGTGGAAGGGATGACAAGTAAGGCTGCCCCTTCAGCTCAGCCAAAAGCAGTTTCATTGGGTGTGCACTTGCTCCTGTTTCTATTTCAGCTGATCTTTATAAGAATTGGTGCCGAGATTGTTTTCCCCTTCCCTCCTCATCACCTTTTTCTTTACTGCCTTGTCTTTTAGAATGTACTGTAAGTTTTACAGATTGTACATAAGCCACATTGGAAGATTTTTAGGCTGAAGAATGGGGTAGAAAGACTTTAAATATAATAACTAACTAAATGCATAAGTAAAAGCTTCCGGATATTTTAAATTTAGGATCTCGGAGATAATCAGAAATGGTTTCTATTCTGATGCTTGAGAAAACACATAATTTTTAGAGAAATTAACACAAATGATTTCAGAAGATTTAATGGATGCTTTCAACTTTTTGGTACTAAGTTTCTGTAGAAGTCAGAATAAACAACGCTTTGTCTTGATATGACAGGTATTAATAGCTCTGCTTGACAGTGAGAAGCAATATCTGCTGTTAAGAAACACAGGAGAAAACACAGAGACATTTCTCTTGGCTTTATCTTAGTTTTCCCAGAGCATGCTTGTAAGATCCTTTGGGGTATAATACAAGTCCCTTCGAATCACCACCGTGACTACTGTGAGGAAGAGTTGGAGGTGCACCGCCGGAACAAGCAAATGAAAATGGTAATCTTGGGCTAACTGAAAACCACGGAGGTCTGTGTGATACTTGCTAGCAAATGATGACTAGGGCAGTACCAAATACCTGCACTTTAACATCACACTGATCGGCTTCACCCAACATGTTACTGTTGGGGAATTTTAAGCACACACTGTGATTAAAAATTTTCTCTGCCTGACAAGCAACCGAGTACCAAATGGCTTGCCATTGCTTGGGGGATATCCTGTCGCTCCTGCAGTGACCCCTGGGGAGGGCTGAGGGAGAGAGTAAGAGGAGGGAGGGGGAGACATACAAACCCTGCTGTGTCTGATTGCCTGTCAGGCACAGAGGAATTTTAACCACAGCATTACACAAAGCACAAGCAATGAAAATGTTTTCCAGAAACTGGAATGTTAGAAAGAAACACCAGCAGTTTTGCCAAGAAGATTGTTATGCATAAGCACAGAGTCAGCCTCCAGTCTTGCTCAGTATTTCTTCAGCTCATCATGGTTTCTAGCGTGTTTCTGTGCATGCTCACAGACCCCTTGAGCACATACAAGGACCAAGCCCCTCTAAATCCATGTAGAAGAATTTATAACAAATGTGCCCATTTCATTATAGTTGTGGAAAAGCCCCACTCAATCTGGAAACCAGGATCTTGCCTGGAACAGAAATGGTTTGGCAGTAGGCCCAGGACCTGCCGCTTCCTGTGCTTCCAGGCATTTCAGAGGTATGCAAAAGGGAGGCACACTGTGGTTTGGTGCTTCTGAATCAGGAGAAGTAAAAAAGCAAAGTTTAGAAGAAGAGATGGATGCAACATCATGCACTGAAGGTATCCATGAAAATCTACCTATATACAAGGCCATGTATTTCATTTCATTTCATTTCATTGCATTGCATTTCATTATTTATTTTTGCACTCCAGCTGGAATGACTAAGGGTGAAGCCAGCCATACTATAACAATACTTCACTTCTCACCATCATATGGAACACTGAAACTGGGAGTTTGTGCATTTGCTCAGTCTACTGTCCAGAACTAACTGTTGATGAGCTATTTCGAAGGCTTTGCTCCTTATGGTTCCTTATTTTTAAAATGAATTTGGACAGGAGTGAACTTCCAGTGGAAGATTCCTTCAGGTAGAAGTCTGCCTCTGGCAGCTTTTCAAATGGAAGACAGCCTATATATGAAAGAATGAGCAAGTTGGCAGAGAGAGACAAGACTGACTGTTTAAACTAAACTTGTCTAGATGTTCAGCAGTGAAAATGGGCCACACCATAGGTAATATATGCATGGCATAGTGAATCCTGTTTTTATATTCTATTTGTTCAACAAACAGCTTCCCTTCCTTTGGACTAATGATATCTGTTTGTGGGACCCTCTTCATTTTGAAAGTAAAGGAGCCCCAGCAGAAAAGTAACAAGGACATTTCACAATCCATGTATGCCTCACAGAAAAATAGCTGCACACTGTCAGGCCAGCTCCTGAAGTTGTCCAAAGAAAATGGGATTCAGTTCAGCCAAGCCGAGCAGTGCTGCACTGCAAATGGATGGCCAGGGCGAAACAGTGCTAACTAAGCTCCCCGTCAAGAACTCTCACTGAAAGAGAAGTGTCCCAACCCTCTGGGGACAAGGCTTCATGATACTCCCGTGCATTGGCACTGGCTGCCACAGATTTAAAAGTATTGCATCCCCCCAATAATAAATAAACTTCTCTCCCTCTCCCTCTCCCTCTTTCTCTTGTGTTATTCCAGCATTGCCTGGCTATTGACTTTCTCTCTTTAACAACATAAAACATCCATCCTCACACCTCAGTTTTCCTAAGAAAGTATGAAAAACATGGACTTACAGCCAGAGAGAATTCCTTCCCTGTGTGATAATTCCTGTGAACTTTGTGAGCCTCCGAGCATCTACTTCAATCCATTGGTATGGATCATTCCGTCCTGCACACCAAGCACCATCATAAAAATCATTTTCATTAATACCTGCCTGAAAAGAAGGCAAAGCTCTCTTTATGCTTCTGAAATAAATCAACTTCTTAAAGATAGACACAAAGAAAATATTGAATAGCACAGCCAATGATCCATCAGGTTTGACTTTTTAAAATGTTTGACTTTAGACTAGGTGCAGGGCACCCGGCATGGATTTTAACACCCCCGCCCCCCCGCCCCCCACAGCCCTGTGCTAATGTCCCAGTCTGGAACAGAGTTCTTGCATCTATACTAAAGTAAACATAAAGAAAGACTGAAGCTGCTAGGCATGGACTTAAAGTATTGATTATTTGAACTTATGGGTGAGGGGTGGGAAGTAATACATATGCTCTGTGCAAATGTATCACTTCAACATGTGGTCAGACCTTTTGCATTTAAGGTCCTCCTTGTTCAATTTGCTGAGAGGGGCCTTGGACTTCTGCCCCAAAGACCTGCCTGATCACCCCACTGGAAGCAAGATGGAGCAAAAAGCTAGATGCTAGGAACACATGATAGCCACACACAAACACAACGCTTCCTACTTTGAGCCACATATAAACATCTAGGGTACAATCCTACATTGTGTTAATACAAAAAAAAAGAAAACCCTCCAACAGTTCCCAGCCTGTCCCAGCCAGACAGCCAGCCAGTCAGTCAGTCATGAGATACTGGACAAGATAGAAATGAAAGAAATACTATTCATGTTACTGCTACTGTTTCCTCCATAACAAAAACAGAGTGTTACCCTGTAGATCTGTGTTCATATTAGCTAATGTGCAGTTCCCATTAGCTAACGTTTACTTGGACAATTTATGCCTGGCAGCGATGAGTGTTTGGAAATACTGAACTTTCACTTCCATGTCCTGTACAAATTCCAGAACAGGATGCTACAAATCAGCTCCCCCTAGGCATGCTGTTCAAGGTGTCCTCAAAACCACAATTCTCTGATAGATAACATAGCTCTAATGTGAAAACTTTCATAGTCATTCTAGGTGGGTGTGTGAAACTGTTAAAGCATCACATAATGTCAAATGGCATGTAATGATCTGGGACAATTTGAATTAGTTCCTCAAAGGAATTTAATGCTGTGTTTTTCAGGTGCTACCAAGCTTCTAATCAAACCAGATGTCTTTGTTCCTCAAACACTCGGCAAAATTGCATACTTCTTACTACCATAATCAATATAATTAGCTATAAAGGACTAAATCTCTATACTGCAACCAGACTTCCTGATCAAATTCAGCATCAAATTCAGAGGTTCCGCAACGCTTCATTTATGTGCATGTTTACACACCATCTGATATTATACATCTAACAAACTAGGTTCTGGGAATAAATGGAACTTGTGTCACAATATATTTGTTCATGCTTGAGAAATGGGTGGGCAACAGTGGGAGGTTAGACAAGACTCAAAGATGGTTTTGCTATATACATAAGCCCTTCCAGATAATAGCTTTATTCCACTTACATAAATAAGCTTCAGCTATTCATTTGAACACCGCTAAACTTCTAAAAAGACAGCTGATTACAAGTGTCAAAACTAATAAAGAGATCATAATAGAATAGAGCGTTTTCAATCAATTCCAATTCTTGAAATGAATTTTAAAAATAATAAATCTAGAAGGTTTTTCAGTTTGAACTGGCTGAAAGTTGTTAATTTTATATTGGAAGGATCTCATACGGAAGAAAAGAGCAGGAAAACTGCCCGATGACACAGACTGTCAGTCATGATGGGTTATATGAATAGCCGATCTGAATTATGGGACTAGCAGAAGATTATCCAGCTGCTGCACAGCAGGAAGTGTGCGACTTGCACGTAACTGTGTCTGTCCATTACTGATAAAGTTGCATAAGAGAAATAGGTAGTGTCTGAACAGGAAAAAGACAAGCAGATAAACTTAAATGATTAAACACTACTCCAGATTAGGGACTCAAGTGTCATTGATAGACCAATGTTCTAAAGTGATGGGATCAAAAAAGCATTTATGCTGGAAACTGATGGAAGCAGGAGCTCAAGTTTCAGAAAAAAATGAAGAAGTTATTATAGGAGACTGAAACAATGCTAGCTGGATCAAATCTTGTTTTTAATGGAAAACAATGATATTTTGACTAACAAAGATTCAGGATTTTGTCCTGCATAAGGAATAAGCTTTTATCCAGTCCCATACTGCCAATTAATCATCAAGTACGTATGTTTAAGGCTTCAGCATTATGACTGAAACAAAACTGATAATCAAGGAAATGTTTGCTACTTGTGCTCATTAAACAAACTATTTTAATGTAATTATTTTCTAACTTTTTTTCACTCAGGATAGGGATGGGCAAGAAATTTGTTCACTTTGCAGCATTTGGATCTCCTAAAGCTGAACATGAACCACAGTACAGTCTGCCACTAAAATCTGTACATTTGTGAAATTTGCAAGTAAATCACTCACAAAAAACATACATGTAAAGAAGTATACATAAAAGTGTATGCACTGGGGGAAAGAATTATTATAGTATATTATTTTGTAATATAGCACAAAAAACCATCCATATTTTCATGCAGAGCAAAAGGGAAAAACAATCAAACCAAATGGAATCTGGGTGGAGCCAATTTATAGCATTGGCAAAATTGAGTTGGACATATTTACCCATCCTTGTTCAGGGTGGTGTACAAAGTTCTCCCACACACCATTTTATTTTCCCCAAACCCCTGTAAAATAGTGGGGTCCAGGGCTGCAAATTGCATAGGAAAAACTTCCCTCTATTCGCTTCAATAGAGGCACAAATAGCAAGCATGAGATCACCAGTGTGGATTAGGAGTACAATAGGGGACAAAGTGATACCCTACCCTCACCCTAAGATCTGATCCCCTGCTGTTGCTTTTAAATAAGACAGGGATGCTAATGTATGCCAGGAGTAAGAAAGAGAGTAGCTCTTGTCATGCATCCCAAGGCCTTCTGATTGTGACTTGAACAAGGAGCAGGAGAAGGCTCCAGAAAAGAGGTAGAGCTGCTTATTTCAAGGCCAGACTCCCCAGGTGTGCAGGCAGCCTCTCAAGCTACCCAAGATGTACAGGTAGCAGGAGGGGGCTTAGAATGGGAGTTTCTGAGAGAGAGAGATGGTGGATACAGCTCTCACCCTGTGACGTGACATAGACAGAGCACAGCAGGCCAATTAGAGGATCGGTGTGAAAAGAGGAGGTGTCTTGTTTCCAAAAGACCCTTCCCAAAAGGATGGGGTCCGAATGTACTCACAAGGAAAGCTGTGTCCCCCAACATGAACCCTGGCCTAAAAGCCTGTTCTGGCCTGGGGTTTATGGAGATGACATTAATATTGATATATATACACATTACAATACTAGATTGGGTTTAATGAACCACTCTGTGCATGCTCAGAGATTAATTCTGGGTGTTTGAGCTTCTGGAAAACTCTTTGATCAGTAAAGCATGCTTTGCAAGAAAGGCTGTGGCTTTGAGTGTACGTGGGGAGGAAATCAAGTTCACAGCAATGTAGCTGCTTGCTGCATATAATGTGTAGCTTGGGTCTCATTCTCCTCAATTTAAAGAATTCTGTAATTATTTGACTTCTGGGCATTGATGCTGGAAAATTCAGAATCGAGAAACAAAACCAATGAACCATGTAATGTAAAACGTCACCTTTTGTTAAGCAGTGATAGCTGACCATTGTTTGAAAACAATAATATAGCATTGTCAACACTTACAGGACAGTCTTAACTTCTACATCAGATTGCAAGGAAGCTGAATTTACCTGAATGTTTAGTCGTGCTCTGTGGGCCCCAAGACCGTATCGTTTTATTGTCGATGCTTGCAGCTGAAAGTCAGTTATTTTTAAAGTCTCAAGACCCAGGGGAGGGCAACCTGGAAAGCAAGGTTTTATATTCTCAATTGAGAAGGCAACCATATAAAAATATGCATCATTGTATTTGCTTGAGTATCTTTTTGCATGCATGTATAGGGTAGCATACAATAAATATATACACAGAATTCCCTAACACTCATTTGTCTTCATTTTTACAATGTTATGCTTTCTTCTAATATTAGTTCATCATGTTACCATCCATCCCAGTTTACAGTTTATAATTGAAACCAATTGTCATGTCTTTAATCATTCTCTTCTTCTCTCCATGAAATGAACTAATTCATCTACTATAGCCAAAACATGTTTTTTTGCTCCTTCTCTTGGCTTTTAGGCCAAGTCAGGAAGTGAAAAGCAAGCTTTAAAAAAAAATATCCTTGTTTCTGGTTCATCTACTTCCAGCTATTTAGTTATCATTTTGTAAAAACACCAGAACAACAATTCTGAGTTCAAAGTAACCACATCATCCTGATTCTCTACTGGCAATTGCCAGGAGTTAGAAATACTTTAAAACTATATGTCTTCAGCCTATGTTAATAAACATGATTTAAAATGTGTAGCAAAGCCATTATTACTTGCATATGTAGACCAAGTCTATCAGCAATCCATTAGAAGTAGATTTATTCTAATTGTAGAGTTTTCCAAATAAAGGGATTGAATCTTTCAGAAGATAAAGATATGCTACAGGAAACAAAAGTATACTGTTTGAAAGGCTTTTTAACAAAGTAGGCTTGCGATGCAGTTAGGTTTTTCTCTATTTCTTTATCCATAATTTACAAAGAATAGTTGTCCCCTGAGATCCCTGTAGCTGCATTGCTAAATTCTTCTACAACACCGAAGAAGCTGCTTCATGATTTGAATTGATTGTGTCTGATCAAACAATACTTCTCCTTGATCTGGCCCATACACACAGAACATGCTTGACTTCACCTGTCACATCGCCCCCATTTTCAGCTTCACTGCCTCACAGGGTCACAATGTTTGAATATGGTTTACAATCTGTATACAGTCTAATGTCCATAGGCCCAGAATGTGAGGCTGAACATCAGAAGAACTCACCATGTGGAAGTGAACCACATGTATTGGATTATTATAACCCTGTAAGGTTTCCACAGGATCTTGGAGCTGAAGAAGGTCGCTAAGTTTCACTCCAGTCTATGCATAATATGGTCCAAATAGGAGGCTGTTATCTTCTGTTCCAGGCGGGATTGTTACAGCTGCTACATACCCTGTGTCAAACAAGTTAGATCTGTGGGCAATTGGTTAAAGTTTCCTCAGTTTTGATGTCTTCCTGTATAAGAAATTTACTGCAGGGTGGAGATAATTCCAGTGCTCCCTCCCTCCTAATATATCCACATAAATCAAGTGTAGGCTTGACCTGCTGAATCTTATCTCCGAGAATGAGATGGAGAGAGGATGGGTTTTCCCAAGGTCTTTTTCAAAAAGTTGTTAACAGCAAACCGGAAAGCTTTGTGAATGCCAAAAATGTCACTTTCTGATTTCAAGTAATATTAGTAGACTAGTTCTGGGTCTTGAAGAGTCTATTTTATATTATTGTTGGTAGTAGGATGAAGAGAAGTAAAGCTCCTTTATTGGTACTCAACTGCTTAAATATAATTCAGCTACTCACTACTTGACATTCCATTCCTAGCCATCATTACAGAACTCCAGGTCATATATGCAAACTGCAGCATATTATACAAATTGTTTTTATGTCCAGTGCATTAATGTAAACCATTTTGTTTGACAGAACTATGCTTCCCAAGGGCCAGTACACCAGACTTCATAGCTAATGGAGGACACGCTGGAAGACGTTTCTTGCCTGTTGTATTCAGCATAATGCACAGCAAGACCTCAACAGTTGCAAACATGATACCCTGACCATTAGTGGGCCTCTCTAACACAGGTCTCTGGTAAAGTATTCTCTGGATTTTATAAAAATAATTTACGGCACAATCCCCATAACCTTAACCCTATATTTAACAACAGCAACAGCAAAACATGATTGCCTAAATCCACATAATTTCATTAAAAGAAAACTGTAAACCCAAACTTGTGGTGATCTCAATATCCCCCCCACCCACCCTTTGGGGTGTGCAAACCATGGCCCACAGTCACTCCCTTTACAAGCATCCAGTCCTGCTTACTTCTGAGAAGACATTTCAGAGGGATGCTATGAGAAAGTGCTGCCGGGTGATTCAGCCATCTTTAGGTAGGAGACAAAAGGGTTAGCACCCCACCCGTGGCAGCTCATGTCTGTGCATGCCGGTATGGACATGGCCACGGACATGTGTGGCTCTTGTGGATGCGTGGCTCTGACAATCGAGGCTAAGAAGATTGTACATCTCTGCTTTGAGCTATTAAATAAGGAAGGATGCTTTGCTTCCATTAGCTCAGTCCAGAGAGACAATGTACAGGGAAAGGGCAATACGGGAATGATAAAGCTGTGGGTCCTTCTGTTTTCTTGATGTTGTCTTGTTTGGGCAGGTTTCTCTTATTCAGCTGTGTCTCATGTTGGCAAAGTAATAGAAATGCAAGATTCAGCTGTGCCTCCTAGTAATATTTTTACCCTCTGTATGAACTTTATTATGAATCTCCAACTTAGCCTGGGAAGATTTAATCCAATATTAGTAAAGTTTTATCCTGATGATAATTAACAACTTGATCTTTGATACTGGACAGGGCAGAATATGAGTGACTTTCAAAGCAATGAGTGGAGAAATGAAAAAGTTGCAAAGACAGAGAAATCTAAAACCCTCCTATGTCTGGGCGTGAAATTATGCTTTATTTTTTAAAAATGGAAATAGTCTTAAAATAGTATTGCAGCCAAAACTGAGTCTATTGTTAAGCCTTTCTCCCAAAAGAGGACACATTTTGAGCCAACATAAACACAAAATAATTAATCCTTCAAATTTTCATTTCTCTAAGTTTTCCAGTGAAGGACTCCAGTGAAAAAATGTACAAAAAGAGGTACATTGGGGAAAGTGCTGGGGATGACGTGGCTCATGAAATATCTTGAGCATTATTATTTGAAAAAGTTCCTCAAATGCTGCATGTGGCTCTCTGACCACAAACCTATCTTTCTTGCATCTTATCTAAACTTGGTATTTACTCTTATCATACAAAAAGGACTGAAAAGATTGGCTTGCAATGTACTTGAATCTTACCATGTGTGCAATGGGATTTTATCTGAATAACAAACAATAAATGCATCACTTATTTTTCCCTGCCAAGAAGCTTTTTTCTTTTTTCTTTTTGTATTGAAAATATGGTTTGATTGCTTGGTGTTGTTAAACATTGCCGTAGACAGCCTTTCTGGAGGTTGGATGAGACTGAACAACATATTTTGTACATTTGAGATACTCTGTTTTATTTATAGTTGCAGACAATTAGTGAGGGGTGGGGAGAGATATATAACAGCTACAGTTTGCTGCCTTGAGGGTAGATCCACTCAACTGTGGTTTTTCCACTTTGGTTTCTGACTTAATATACAAGCTACATTAATCTAGAATTTTGAGGGTCTAAACAAATGGTACATTCAGCTTGAGGGTGGTTCTTCAGTATCCCCTGGAAATTACCTTGTGAAGATGTATGCAATAATAACAGTTAACAATAATAGGTTTCAAACTTCATGTAGTATTGTTTACCTCCTTGGCAATTGTGTGGTGACTCTCAGAATGATGTCTTATGACATTCCTATTTTGGTCCAGAGGAAATTAGACCACTAAATAAGTTGTTTCTTAAGGAACATCCATACTGCTGTTTTAGATAGAAATGAAGGCATGAGTTTCGTGTGCAATTCTTCTTTCTTCAGCTACACAAAGAGCACATTTCACCATTACATTCTAATGAGAGCTTCTGCTCATCCAGCCCTGCCTTCTCCAAGTAGCTAATAATGCTGGACAGGGCATGGCAGAGATAAGCTGGGAGCATGTGCCTGGCTACATGTCCCTCCATTTGATGGCAGGCACCACATTGAGAGAAGGGCCTGGGAAATTTTTAAAAAATCCTCTCAGTCTTCCAATAAAACCTCTCAGGCTTGACTGAATCAGGCCTCCTTCCAGGCAGGCAGAAGTTAGGAAAAGAGTTTTGTTGTCACAAGACAGAATAGACCCTCTTCCAGAATAGTCCCAGAATAGTCCTTCTTTGGCTGTATTTTACAGCCAAAAGCTTCCCCGCCTCATGGAAGGATGCTCAGTTAAGTGCTGTAAGCCACATTCTATGATTGCACAGTTAACTCACAGTCACAGATGCACAAAATGCTCATTGCTCTTTCCATAGTCACACACACACACACACGTCCATGGAATCAAGCTGACCTGCCACACACAGGAAATTCAATCCCCCCTTCCATCTGATTGATGACTCTCTTTCACTTTTTCATGCATTCATTTAACAAAAACCTTATTCTTTCCATCCTGGATAAGCAGAAATGTGTGAATATTGGCAAATCCTTATCAAAGCTCTCACTGATCTGCATCAGCCAAATTCAACAGGATCCCTGCATTGGAAGCCCTCCATATAGATGCATGTCTGTTTCTGTTTCCCTGCATTCTGTTTGCATTTGATTTAATCTCAGGTTCTTTCCATCACAAATATGATGCCATTTATTTAAAAAAAGGAATTAAAACTAAACTCTTGCCCATCCTGAGACATAAAGAATCTCCTCACACCTAACAGCTCATATAAAGCACAACACTGAACTATAGGAAGGAAAAGAGTGTACTCTCAGCATGAAGGGATTAATAGACATTTCTGAAGGAGCCCCACTGCTGAAGATTTAGCAGGGGCAGAAAGCCTGTGACCCAGTTGTCAAATTCACTGCTCCCAGCCAGCTCTAGCCAGCAGGGCCAATGATCAGTGATGATGGGAGTTGAAGTCCAACACCCTCTGGACGGGTGTAGGCTCTCCCCCTGTATTCTGGGAAGACATGAATGTGGATTTTCAGTGCCAAGATAGAGAGTCCTCTCTTCTTTTCCACGGAGCCTTGGAATTCCCCTTGACTCGTGTATTTCATTTTAATAGGCCTAATGATGCTGTTTCCTTTCTGAACCAGTTGTATCATGTCATATTCACAATAACATGTTGCATTTAAGTTTGTTGAACGTGTCTGTGCTACAGCCCTTTTTTGCCTCATTCCTCCCACAATGGCAAAGAACAATGAAGAAATTTTCAGTGTGGTCCATCACTTTCAAACATGAATTTGTTGGCCCAAACATCGTGAATATTTAGAAAAGCTTGACTGTTTATTCTTCAGTCTTCGTATGAGTTATTCTTTTGCAATCCTTTAATGCTAAGCTTCTGTTGTTTTGGCATTTTGGCAGAGCTGAAAAGAGGAATATCCAATACATCTGTTCTCATGAGATTTCCCATCCAAGGTTTCAGACTCAAGCGGTTCAGTTAAGTTTTAGATAACATGAAACAAGGTAAATTAGAAACTGAAATTTTTCACATTGCTTCCTTTCCCATATCTTATCCCTGATACTAATGATAAATTGCTACATCACCACACTATCACCACCCCAGACATCCTGTATGACATCTAAGGTCACACAACAGGACTTACCTTCTCTTTCTTCTGCTTGTTCCCCCAGACTGCTAATCTGATCCTGAGACTCTCCTAACCCTCTTTTTGGGGCTACTGGCAATCAGTTCTGTGAAGTGCCTATTCTGCCCACACATGCACACACCTGGATCTGTCCCGTTTTCCAACCGATTTAAACATGATGAACACAGCGTAGGAAAGTGGCTGCCTTCATGTTCCATGGTGACACGCTGGAGCCTGATGCCAAACTCAAGTGCCTTTCTAACCTGTCCTTCCAAGCACCTGAGGTTTCTGAGAGCAGAAAGATGGCATCTGTTGAACCACATAGGTTGGAAAACTAAGAGTAGGTGATTTAAACTGAAGAAATGATTAGCAAGAAGTTAAACAGTCCCCCATCCCAATTTTGCTTAAAAGCAGTACTCCTGAAACCCTTCAAAACAGAAAAGCACTGGGGCTCCAGTATATCTCTGTGCATGGCATATTTAGCTCTGTTTCCTCCTGTATGAAATTTCTGAGCGGCTACACTGAGGACACTCTGGAGTAGGATACCCTGTGGCTTCCACAACAGGATTTCCTCTGGGGCACTCGGAGTGATCTGGTGTAGATCTATTCATATTCATTCAGAAATAAATCCCATGGGGTTGAACACACAGCTGAAATTACATTTCTCAAATGAGATTGTCCTGAGATTTTGCCAAACTTCCTACTTGAGACAGGAAAGCAATAGACGAGGCCACAAGCCCAAGGATATTAGAGGGGAAGCTGATGTGTTTAGTTTTAGCTCTCACCTCTACAGACAAATGTCTGAATACTGCTACAGAGAAGAGGGGGATTTTTGATTTCTCTATGCTAACTGACATTTGGATGCTGGCATTCTCTGGATATTTGATATGACCTGTTTGTATGAATGTTAAGCTGAATGGTTCTCCAATACCTGGACCTGGCCTGTCTGTTGGAAAAGAAAGCTGTGAGTCTCCACTAAAGCTTGACCTGTACATTTGTAAATAAACACCAGAACTGCAAAATGCCAACAGAACTCCAGGGACCCCTTTCTAAAGGAACTTAAATGTGGATAAGTCCTATGCTCCCAAAACTTCACTCTGCTTACAGAAGTGGTTGCCATTCTGCCTCTTACTTATCTCCCACACTGCAGGTGTTCGCAACCATGCAGGTGAAGTCTGCCAGATGCGTCCAGTGATCCAGGATATGCCAACATGCTGTTCAGCTTGGGCTGCTGCTCTGGAGGACTACACATTCCCTGCCTCTGCTGTAGCAAGTAATTGGCCTAGGATGGTCACTTCTGAATCATCAAAAAAGGTAAAATGAGACACCAAAAGGAGTTGACAAAGGGTGACATAGATTTGCATCTACTAATGTAGAGAGAAACGACTGTTACAATTTGAACAGCTCATACCAAAGTTTAGAAGACTGGTATCAGCTGACCTGTATGCTTCCTGTTCAGCTTGCTTGCCAGGGGCTAACTGGTGATGAGTGAGTTGTTAATTCCAATCTGGATTTGAATTCAACAGGGCAGTCTTTCAAATAGGGAACTGTCCTATGTAAAAGAGGACACATGGGTAACCTAAATTATCTCTAGCCTATCTTTCAAACAACTAGATCAGTGAGGGGAATTCCATGCACCCACCAGCCTATCTTTGTATGGAGAGCTATTGGGATGGTGAGGATAAGACAGCAGAGAGACTGAGAAAACTTGCAGTCTTGCAAATTCATTTTGTTCTTGTCCCACTGACCTTGGACTCTGGCTTCAATCCACTTTGGCTATGCTCTCAATAGATGTGTCCCTTCATAGGAAAAAGACTCTAAACTGACAGCAAATCTTCAGGGCTTTTTATCATTTAATCAGTGATCAAATATTTTACAAATTCAGATCCTGAAAAGAAATGCATAGTATCTCATTGAAGTAGTGGTGTGTGTGTGTGTGTGTGTGTGTGTGTGTGTGTGTGTGTGTGTGTGAGAGAGAGAG
>NW_025336072.1:1355665-1438959 GCF_004798865.1 Varanus komodoensis
AGAGAGAGAGAGAGAGAGAGAGAGAGAGAGAGAGAGAGAGAGAATTAAATATATTGATATGAAACAATTTAGTGCCCGGGGAGGGCGAGGGTAAAGAAATTTGCTTTTTTTTTAGCTAGGTAGCCAATATTCCAAGCAGTTGAAAAGCACAATAATTTCCCTTCATCCAAAGCGATCCCACTTTTTTCTGCTAGCAAATGCTTCCCTATTTGTGCTTCCTTAATAAAGCTCCAGCTTTGCCAGACACAATGAGGGATTTTTTTTCTTTTCCCATAGAACGTTCTTGAATTGTAAAATGTTTCCTTCTCCACGTGAGTTAATGAAATGGGAGGTAAACAAGCAGGGTTCTAGAAAGAAGCATTTATTCCAGCTCAAGGACTTTGGCCCATATCTTTCCATGTACAGCCTAGCCAGAATATGCTCTTGGTAATCCTATGGAAAACCAAAGTGAAGAATATTACTTTTCAATAAAGTGATTTAATATAGCTCAAATAGGTAATCAAGTACAGCCAAATATTAATATCCCAATTACAAGTTAAGATTTGCTTCTACATTTGTCTTCATAGAAATGAGAGAGAGAGAGAGAGAGATTCATGTTTTTTCAGAGTTTTAAGGGAAAAAAACCCTAAACTTCAGCTTTATTAGGCTTGTACATTTGTGATTCGCTTGAGGTTACTCCTCCACTGCAGCAAGGAATTGCCCAACTGCAGAGATCGTCAAAAGCTGTCTCTGGTGCACTGCTACTAGGAGGGAAATGAGGAGGCTCAGTGCTTATGGGCAAGGCAACTCTATGCATGTTTACATGGGAATAAGTCATAAGAACATAAGACCATAAGAAAAGCCATTCATAGATTCAAAGGATAGTAGGGTTGGAAGGGGCCAAATAGGCCATTGGGTCCAATTCCCTGCTAGCTCAGGACGCCAAGTTGTACCCACTCAGATGACTGTCCAGTTTCGCCTTGAATGTCTCTAGTGTGGGAGAGCCCAAGACCTCGCTCAGCAATTGGTTCCACAGTTGTATTGCTGTGATAATTAGCAAGTTTTCCTGGAGTCTAGCCTGAATCTGGCATGCTGCAGTTTAAGTTTGTTGTTCCATGTCCTATACTCAGGGATGAGAAGAGAGCTTTTCCTTTCTCTTTGTGAAAGACTTTCAGGTACTTGTAGAATGCTATCATATCCCCTCTCAATCTTCCCTTCTTGAGGCTAATATACCCAATTCTCTCAGTCTCTCATTACAGGGCTTGGTTTCCAGTCCCTGGATCATCCTTACCCTTTCCAGCTTGTTTGCATCTTTCTTAAACTGTGGTGCCCAGAACTGGACATAGTATTCTAGGTGAGGTCTGACTAATGCAGAGTAAAGGGAAACCAGTACCTCTCTTGTGCAGGAAATTATATTTCTATTTATGCATCCCAAAATAGCATTTACTCTTTTTACAGCTGCATCACATTGCAGTCTCATATTTAGCTTGTTGTCTACAACAACTCCAGAGTCTTTTTCTTCTTCAGAACTGTTGATCCAAGAATTCTCCATCTTGTTTCAATGCATTTGATTATTTTTTTTCCCTAGGTGGAGAACTTGTCATTTGTTCCTGCTGAATTTCATTATCCTGCTTTCAGCCCAGTGTTCTAGCTTGTCTAGGTCACCCTGGATCTTCTTTTTGTCTTTCAGAGTGTAAGCTATTCCACACAGTTTTGTGTCATCTGCAAATTTAATTATTTAATTTACCTGGACTTTCTCCTCTAGATAATAAAGATGTTGAAGAGCACGAGTCCCACTCCTCCACACTATCAATACATGTAAAAACTTCTTTCACATCTTCCCTTAGTTGCCTTTTATCTGTAAACTTCTTCATATTTGTCAATAGGATGGGAGCTGTAATCTGGCAATAGGGGGATTAAAGGAACCAGGTGTACTGATGGTAAGAATGAGGGAGCAATCTGGCCAGTCTTCTCATTTTAATTTCTCATGTTTAAGCCTCTGTGCAACTGAAATGGTTTTTCCTTCCAGATTTCCTTCCATGAATTTAACAATGATGTTCTTTAATTATATACATACACACACATTCATATTCACATTGGATCCCAAATGTTAAAAATGTTTTCATTTATTTATCCTTTCCATTTCTATACTGCACAGTAATCAAAGTTTTCTGGGCTTAAAAATACAAACAACAAATACAGAAAAAGCACAAAAATTCAGTATGCAAACATAAAAACAGCACTTAAAACAACTTGAGCAGTTTAAACATAAAAAAGCAAGACCAATATGTTTGTAGACACCACTGAATGCTTTGGAGAAGAGGGTAGTCTTAACCTGATGCTGAAAAGATAAGAGAATCGGAACCAGGCAAGTTTTAGGGGGAAGATCATTCTATAGTCAGGGGACCATGGGTGAGAAGGCCCTCTTCCCCAAAAGGATACCACGGCTGGTGGCATTGAAAGCAGCTGTGAGACCCAGGAGCACTAATGGAGTCACACTCCTCATGGTCTCTTTCGCACCGTAGGTCATCAGACAGGGATAACAAACCTGTGCCAAAACCTGGCCTGAATTCTGAATGAAATTGCTCCAAATAAACAGTCTAATGCAAGAATGCCTAGAGTTGGTTGGCCACCACCTGCTGAACAACCATGCCCAGGAAAGAAACGTTTACCACCAGCTTAAAGTCGTTGGATCCAGAGAGAATTTCTTGTGAAATGGTTGCAGCACTATCTCTTTCAGATGGCCTGGGACCACTCCCCATCTCCCTGGCCAAGCCAGCTGTTCTCTCCCTGCTATTTTTTTATAAACCAAGTGGGACAAGGGTCCCTGTGGAAGTAGTTGAACAAACCTGTGCAAGCACCAATGTCTTCGAACTGAACCAACTGACACTCAAAAGAACTGGTTCAGGCTGTGCTCTGGGTGACTCACCGGGACTGGAGCGCAAGTCCTGGCACGTGTAAGAGATTTCATCCTGGCAATGCCTAGCAAATATATTACAATGGAATTTGGACAGATCTACAATGTCCTTACAGTCACCATGTGAAAGACTCTGGATAATGCTAAAAAGCTGCACTGGACTGCATCAGACCAGAGCAGTGAGATTTTTATGTATTGCTTCCTTCATTGTCTACACATGTACCTGGAAATAGGCATATACCAGAATTCTATTACATTCCCTAGAGTTTTTTGCCTATCTGCATTCAAGCTGTCTCCTATTTTGTTTCATTGCTTTCAGTTCTGGAGTGTACTATGGCACCATGCAAGCTCTACAACAGAGAGAGGGAATGGATCGATTATGTCAACTGCCTGGGTCATGTTTGTACTCTACCAATTGACCAAGGTTTCAACAAGAGCACCAGACAGATCACCTGCCCTCTGGAAACCATTCACATCTATTAGGCCCCAGGAGTGGATCACTGCAATGCGTCCCCCAGCTTTTCCATTCTCAGTCCAAACCTCGACAGGCAATGACGTGAACGTGACAAAAAGATTCAGTCCCCGCCTGCAGATCAGATCCCATGGCTGGTTGTGGGATGGCGGGCAACATGCTGCATGTGTTGGGCTGATGGCATGTTAGGGACAGTCTAATGCTTGTCCTGGGAACCATGAAATCCTGAGCGGTCCCAGACAATGTACTCTCAGCACGAATGCTAACATCCCCAAAACTAATAACCTGGAGGACCTCAGCATCACAACAGAAACCTCTTTCAGCTCAGATGGGGAGACTGCTGGGTATGGTGGGGGAGGGGTGATACACCAGTGAAATCCCCAGTTGGTCCTTCTGGACCAATATAGGATGCAGACACTTCAGACCCATAGTCAGGTGAACAGGGAACCTGAAGAGAGGGAGAAAATTCTTACTATAGCAATCCCTACTTCCCAGCCCTCATGTCTGCCCAGATGTTGAATTAAGCACTCCAGTGGGCACAGATGAGACAGACTAACTCTTCTCTGTTCATCCACCCAAGTCTTGGTTATACCTGCAAGGTCAACTATCTCACCCTCTCTTTAAACATGGCAGAGGAAGGTCTTGTTTGGCACCAAACAGGCAATTATTAGCATCATCTGGAGACCTGAGGGCAGTCTGATAGGACAGATGCCAAACCACTAGATACAAGAAGGCCCGGCACAAAGCAGTATTGCCTGAGCCATGTTCCCCTTCCCTAGCGCTCCCAGTGCTTTCTTACTAGACTAATTAGGCCTTCCAGAGGTTCCCATGCTTGGCTCAATATCCTCCTCCCAAGCTACATGCTCAGGCTCTGTACAAAGAAAACTCTCCTTCGCCAAGCACTTGAGCAGTCACATTGACCGAGATTTTAGGGGGCAGGCCCTTGGCCTTGTGTCCACACCCAAAGCAGATCCCCAGAGACTGGTAACCTCCTTCAGGGCCAGCCGCACCACCCACAGGAGGATTGGTTATTTATGGGGCCTCTTCTTAGGACTGGTCCAAGCACAGGTGTCCAGCCCAGTCACAACACGGCCATCTGTAAACACTTGGCAGCAAGCAGCTACACCAGACAAATCAAACAGAACATGCAAAGAAAGGTTAAAGGCAGAAGAGCAAAAGACCTGACAGGCTTTTCACATTCATATAGATTAGGCAAAATGCGAGATGCTGCAGGTGAAGCTGATGTCTAGATGTCATCTGCCCATCCATCAGACCTATTTCCCAATAGGCATTGGTATTAGGAAAAAATGTTTGCAAATCTTTATAACTGTGTATTTAATGCAAAAGCATGCATATCAAGTGAATGTTTTAAGAG
Organism: Varanus komodoensis; assembly: GCF_004798865.1. Taxonomy (NCBI): domain Eukaryota; kingdom Metazoa; phylum Chordata; class Lepidosauria; order Squamata; family Varanidae; genus Varanus; species Varanus komodoensis. Next base: position 1,360,409 of record NW_025336072.1, read on the forward strand.
AGATGTACACAAAGATAATTATAATTGTTTGTGCAAACTTTTAAAAAATCCTCAAATTTCAGGAAGGGCTGAACTTAGGCTGGAGTTTAAAATGTAATGTTTGTGATGAATTGATCTTCAGACTAGAGAATTGGGGAACCTAAAGAAACTTAAATTGGCATGTTTGCCCATCCCTAATTTACGTCCTGTATTTTGCAAGCACAGGACATAAGCAGGAAGATGGGAAGCCAGCTTAGTTTATTGAAGGAAAAGAGATTGGTGTGAACACATACCAGTTTCCATTCAATGCTATTTCACACTTTTGAAAACTTGCTTCACTTTCAACTAATCAGGTCAAAGCCCAGGCTGCAGGACAGAACAGCTTTATTCAAAGGCTAGGTCTCCAGCAGGTAGAGGATATAGGAATTATAGAATCTGAATTCTAGTACAGCAGCAGTTTGAAACTACTCCCCATTGTCTGATGCCCATTCGCTAGCAGCTTGAAACAAATTGATGGTCTTGCCAAAATCAGTTACTAGGCACCATATGGTGAGAGCTCAACATTTGGCATGGAAAATGTTAATTACGATCCTGGGCAGGACAAAATCAGCTGGTTTGGGATATGATAGTAAGTGGTCACCAGCACTCGCTCTCCTGTCAGCAAAGCAGGAGGCAGAGCAGACTAATCTCCCTTAGCACACACAAGACTTTACAAGTCCTTTTCTGTGATCCAACTGTTATTCTCATATGGCTCCAGCCTCTTGATCATATTACTAGCAAAACCAAGGAAAATAGGAGTGGGAAAATTATCTACTTGGAATGGACATGTGTATGTGTTTAGTTTTTGAAATATCATCCTAATGTGACAAGATATCTGAAGCAGGAACACCTGCTTGGAGTTGGGACCAGCTTCTGAGTAAATAAAGGTCACATTAGGCAGGGTGCAAGACTTTGTTTTGGTACACTAATAATCAGAACTTGTTTCATTCACAACTCTGAATGCCAGTATGTTCAAAAAGGCACTTTTCAAAAGTACATTCTTTAAAATGTGTATTACCTGCCTCCCTTCCAATGCACCCCTTTGAAAAACATGCACAGAAATGCACACTTTCCCCACTAGAAAACAGGAGCTAGGCAAAGCGAGCTTCAAAGTGGGAGGGATTCATAACTGGCCACCCTACTTGTCACAAGACTTCTCAACATATAATTCATAGCATTGCATAACAGAATTCTAGAACAAGCCCAGCCAAAACTGTGGGAAGTGCACACCAAGTAACAATCCAATCAACAGTCCTTCAACTCACATTACCCTCTTAGGCACACACTGTGCACAACAGATTAATCACGGATTGACACTCAGCTCTAAAGATGATCAGCTGCCCACTTCAGTGATACTAGCGAGAGAGGCTATCATCTGGGAGCAGCGTACAGTCGCGGAAATAACCTTGCACACATTCTGTTCTTGCTGCCATCAAATTGCCCAGATTTCCTCTTCAAAACAGGAATTGGACACTTGTATAAATCTGCTAATCTAACATTGCATCGCTCTTAAGAGTGCACTGCATAAGACATTATTTGTGCATTGAGTGGCTGATTGACTGTAGGAACCTCACTTTTAAAGTGTGACTGGTAACTCTGGCATCTTGCCTTGAATGGATTAGAGTGGGGTAGCTCTGATATATGTTCTCGTACAAGAGCTGCGAGTTTGAATGGGATGCAGGGGTTGTAAGTGAGGACAATCTGAGGGGGCATGAAAATATTTGAAGATCCTACAGTCACAGTGCTCCCCAGTGAGTCATTTCCCCTCTCTTTCTGTTATATTTATGCAACCATCACAGGCAATGGCAATTTACCCAGAATGCCCCAGATGTAGATTACCCTGGACTGAGCTCAAATCAAGCGAATGTGGGACTTCTGTGAGAGGATGGGATAAAAAAGGCTTTCAATGAACAAATAAAAGCTTTAACAAAATAAATCTATAGATGCAAATTAATATGCAACACCTTTTTCTTTCAAGGGAGCAGTTGCTCTGTGATGCTTTTGTTTGCTGGGCTAAAGATTTCTTTGCCAAGGACTTATGATTCCCTGGAGGATGAAATGTCCAAAATGGTACTTATACCAGACATTGGCTATTCAGCCAATTACTTGAAAAGGAAGAAGAAAAAACTAGGTATACAAGGCAAACTAATATATATGGGTTGGGTTGGTCCTGCTGTACAGTAAACACATTCCTTAAAGCTGCATCTTCAGTTTCTATTTGTCATGGGATAATTAATAGTCTAAACTAAACTACTACTAATCTGTAGTCTTAACTGAAACAGAGAGGGCTTTTTAGAAGTACTCAAGCATCTTCTCAGAAGAAAGCTTTCTGCTTCCAGTTCACCTGATCCCACTTTATTTTCCTTCTCCATCATAAAGCAATATCCTTGCCTCTTTTAAGATACATGTGAGATCTCAGTTGAGTGTTCACTTTTTCATCTAATTGTTTTTTCCAGCCAGTCCCAAAAGTCCATTCCTGTTTATAGTTTCTTTCAAATGTATAATACAGCTTGCTTATGGTTACTCCCGAAACTCAGAATGTTGTAAGATTCTGTTAACAAAGCTGCTGTAGTAAGCAAGTATATATGATCCTTTGTGGAATCTTGCTGTTGTTGCATTTGATGTCAACAACTGCAATCAGTCAGAAATCAGAGACAAATACAAGTAGCTTTCAGCCAGAACAAGTTGTCCTGCCAGACAATGAAAATATCACAGTAATGTTTAGAAGGACTTTACTGGTGAGTATATAGTGATTATAAGCTGTTTACATTGATGAAACACTGATACAGTATAGTGGCAAAAAGCATACTATACTAAGTGGCAAGTCAAGGCACCCTTAAATCCAATTTTAATCATGTCTCAGCTAATGGCTGGTTCCTCATAACACAATAACTCATCATAGGGAACTAGCTATGGCAGGGTTCAACTCAACCTGGTTCCTCCAGAGTGACATTTTTTTCCCTGTCAAGCCGCTCTGAAAATCCATGTGCTGTGTTGCGTTGAACCACCCCTGTGAAGGGTTGCCACATAATCTGAACCTGGGCAAAAAAGCCCACCGTGGCTGATGGGAAGCAGCAAGAGAAGCACACGGCAGGAGGGGCAAAACCCTTTGCTGTACTTGCCGAGCTTGCCCAGGTCACTCATGGTAATGGCCATGTTGATCATCACAACCGAGGTGATCGCTACCACTGCGGTCATCACACCGCTTTGTTGCTCACCGAAGTGTCTTTACACTTTCTGGAGATTGCAAAGAGGGATATTTTGGAATAGCCAGTGACAGCTATTCCAAAGTCCCCAACTGTCACACTGGAGGGGTTGTCACTGGTTGACAACCTTTTTAAAAATGTTTGTGTATAAATGTTGGTGCAAAAGCAGTGATTTTTTCAGCTGGACTTCACACTTTACAGTTTCCTGTCAACTCTTCTGTCTAGCCCAGTAAAACCTAGTTTTCAGAGAAGCCCCTAATTTTAGCTGTCAAAAACAAGTGTTAACTAAAGGTATTTTCCCACAATCCTGAATGTAGGGAAAAGCTAGAGGCAGTGAGGTCTATAAGGTAGGGAAACATTCGACCCTCGCAAATCTCACTGTGAAAGGGCGGAAATGCTGTTTACCCCCTTTGGCAAACAAAGAACACTCACGGCTTTGCTTTGACTTGGCAGGCCACCTTTTGACAGCTGTGAGAGAAAGCAAAGTCAAGGGGGTTAAACCCCAACTGTTTAGAGACTCTCTCTCCAGGATGGACAGGTATACCAGGCATGTGTGAGGAAACTGACAGGGGTTGGAAATCCAGTGGATTTCCACAGTTTAGCACATGAAATCTGTTCTACCAGTCTGGTTCTGGCATCAGCTCAGTCTGACACAAATCAAGCCACATTATGGAATATGGAAATTAATGATAAACTGATATCAGAAATAAAAATTAAAAAGGGTTAATGAAAGCAAATGAATATAATGAAATTTGGGAAGATTTTGTAAAAGAAGTACTGATAGAAGGCAAAGGCTGTAAACCCAATCAAGATTATATGAATTTCTGGAGGGGATATGGGTAAAATTGAAGTATATTATATACGAGTATTATTAATTGTTATACTATGTGTACAATGGTAGTATTGGTCTCTGGGGTGGTGGGTGCACTCTTTCATTTATTCTTTTTTTAATTATTGTGTTCTTGTTATGTTATAGTATTATTGTTGTGATTGTATTTATGGTTTTTTCTGTCTAAAAAAAATAAAAAGAGGAAAAAAACAAATGAAGCCACATTTTAAAACCAATGTGGAGATTAGAGGAAATTTTGAGCCATCACTCCACAACTTCTACAAGTATATACAGTTTGGTCAATGGTCAGAAATGCTGAGACTTACTATCCCAAACATCCAGAGGGTATCAAATTAATTTTAGGCAAGTCATAATCTCTCAGGCCTCATTGTCTTCCCTCCCTTGATGTAAATGCTTTGTCAGACAAACTTGGGCATTGTCCCAAAGCATACAAGTTTCTCTATATATTGTCCTCTACACTGCCTTAGGAAGAAAATTTATTGTTTCCCGTAGTATAAAAATCAACAACTGAGGGCTTTTGCTCAGTTCCGTTTTCTGTGATTGATGTTGATGACTCACACTGAAAAACAGAAAAGCACTTTGCTCAGTTATTTAATTAGAAGTTTAAATCTCTTTTGTTGACCATTTGAAATTCAGAACATGTGAACCTTAAAGCTGATTAGCATCATGGTTAGCCCTAATACTGACATATATTCTAACCTTTGTTGTCAGATATGGTTTGTATATGTCCCATAGACTCAAGACCTTTCCACAAAGTTTTTATACATGGTCCTAGGAACTGCTTTATACCAGGTCAGAATATTTGTCCTTCTAATCAAATGAAGTCTGCTACCAGATGGCAAGGACTGTACCTTAGACCTTCCAAATGCATAGAATGTGCTCCACTACTACTGAAATATAATCCTTTCCCAAGGTAAACTTCTTAGATGTGCCACCTCATTCAACTGAAAGAAAGAATAGAAAGTTGCTAAGGTCTCCCATAAATTCACCTACTTAGTGCAGCTGTACTTAAATCCAAACCATACTTCCTATAACCATAATTAATTGGGTTTGGTAATTCCGTATTTATATTCTTAGAAAGTCTGTAAGGCTCAGTCCCTGATGCTCTCCAAAACTAGAGTCTAGGAAGAAGTGGATAATGAAGGTAGCATAAACCCCATATTATACTGCCATCATAATAGTGCTAGAAATAACTGTGGACAGATACAACAAAATGGTGCAAAGAAATTACCATCTGACATTAGCAATACATTTCTTCTGAAATTGCTTCCTGTTGGCATTCCCAAACCATCAGTCTTTTTAAATATGCTCTCCGTGAATCCACCAAGACTGGGCTATAGTTAAGGTTAAAACTTCAGTCCATTGAACGCAATGGGATGTGAGTCAAAATAAATAGATTTGCACTGCAAGTGTGCACTTAAATACTTAAATGAATGTAATTTGTGGGGGTGAGGGTCATTCTATTTGTACTACAGATGTTCAGTCATGGAGTTAACATTACAAAGATTCCTAGAGGAAACCAGCCAGGAAGTATTCAGAGAACCACAGATATGTAGTGGTTACTGAGTTCAGTATAAATCACTGGAGAATAGTTTGGCAATAGCCTAACATGGTTTATTGTTTCCCCATGAAGGCTTATTGTCCCCAGGTGATTCATTCTGTCTGTTGCATTAGCGAATCCGCAACTTCTGTGCCACTCTGCTAGTCAGGTCAGCTTTTAAAGAAATGCCCAGTCTGAAGGGTGGGAAGGGGCATATACTCTGCACTGTTTATGAGAATACAAGAAAATGCCATCTTTTCTACCAGATGCTTGGCAGAAATTGAATAAATCCTTTCCAAGAATAAGAGAAGGACAAAGGCAGAGTACGAATGTAGACCATATTCAGATGAAGCCTGAAAGGAATCTGTTCAGTTTTTTTTCCAAATAAAGTGGCTTCTCTTCAAAGGAAACAGAACCAACCCCTCTCTTGAACAAAGGTTTATTAGGACTCATGTTTTAGATATCTCTCATTACCCCAGCACAGCAAAGACTGTGGATATGTCCTTCAAGTCCTTTCTGATTGTTCAGGAAACTTTTTTCAGTTCACTGATAATTTGACTAGCCAAACACAATATGGTTAGTATTTGGCTCAGCTTAATGTGATACCTTCTCATTTTGGGAAGCACACAGTGGTGTTCCCTTGTCCCTGTAACAGTATGGAGACAGAATCTGTTGAATATGCTCATTTGTTGTGCAATTTCTACATTGGATCAGTAGCCATGGAGCCAACTGGGTGACTTTGGGCCAGTCGCAGCCCAACCTCCCTCGCAGGATTGTTGTTGTGGGGATAAGACTGAGACGAGGAGGAAGAAAATGATGTATGCCACTTTGAGTTTGTTCGAAGAAAAAAAAGGATATAAAGATAACAAATAAAAGGTTGCCCCATTATTGGCTATTGTGTCAGGTAGCCCAGCCTAACTATATATTAAATATCTGCTATCAGATAAAATCTTCTCACTGTAATGTTATTTGTGGCCCAATTCTGGTCAGTGAAGCACTATCCGTGTTGGAAGGTTGTTTCTCAGGGGCTACTATAGGGTATCTGTTTTTGTACATCTATGTTCCTGCCTTGATGAAACTTATGCCGTAATATTTTATTTTGTAAACACATAACTAACTGCGATTACTTCTGTTATGTTGGCTTCAGGATTTCTTAAATTGTAGATTTACATTTTTTATGTGTGTTTACTTTAGGCCACTTACAGAATTTTACATTACGGAATGGTGCATGAAAATGGTAGATAAAGAAAGAAATAAAAATAAAACTGAATATGCCCATTAAAAATAAGAACAACATTCTCCTCTTAGTCATTCCTGCTTCTTGTATGTAAAGCCTACAGACCTTCAAACACTTGAACAGGCCTGCCTTATGCTTTTTGCTTGCTGTCTGGAAAACATCAAATAATGAAAATTCAAATGCGGAACCAAGGCATGTTTCTTAATAATCAATTCTTTTTCAGAGTCCTATTTTATTTAAGTATTATTGGTTCCAACCAAAACTTACACCCAAAGCAAAAGACATTATGCTAAGATAGATAATCAGGGCTGCCCTGGCTTGGTCTCCTCCTCCTCCTCCATCAGCCCTCACACCACCTTTGGCTCATCCCCAGAGGACTCTGTAGTAGGGCTCCTCATTGCCTCAGTTCCTACACCAGCATCCTGGATCACTGCACTTACTGGCTTCTTGGGGAAGCATCCTTTAAATGCACACACACATCAGCTCACCAAATGAAGTCCATTTTCCCAGCCCTCACGAATGGGAAGTGTGATTTACAGCTGATTTCAGGTGGAAAGAATTTTGCCATTGCGGCACAGTGCAAGTCTGCCCTCTCCAAGCGACGCATCCCCATATTTCCCTCTTCTCTAACGCTTAGCCCCACACACTAATATCTCTGTCTGGTACATGCTGTCCTTGTCTCTGCTCTCCTCCATCTTGGGGGACTGCCTTGCTAGCAAACACCTATTTTTTAAGGCTGCTTCACCTTCTGTTACTGTAAGCACAACCATTCCCTAAGTACCTTCTCCCTCTCCCACACTTTATATCAAAAACATAAATGAATGCAAGCCCTTAGGAACACAGGAATGACTTTTTAAAAATATACATTTTTTTTCAGGGGCCATTGCTGTTGCACAAGAATTGCTGTTGAACAAATTGATTCTCTTCCATTTCAGTGCTTACATTGCTAGCTAGCAAATGCTTGTCTGGACAATGTATGCTTCACATTACACTAGAGCAAGCACACCCAGTCCCAAAGTGCCTCCACCTCTCTGATGATAGGCAAGCATTCCCATCTTCCCCTCTTCCCCTCTGACCCCTTTCTGGCTAGCAAGCAGATGCCATTAAAAAGGGCTGCTTGATGTTACAGGAATGTAACCCACCCACTCCTAAAGTAGGAATACGCACCTGAGAAGTTCCTTTTCTCCAGCCACTTTCAGCTTCCCACACCCTTCCTGCTCATCACTTCCCTTTCTTAATAAGAGTTACAGAACAGTGATCACAACACCTACTCAACTGGAAAGGGAAAAAAAAATTCACAGCCAAGCCGAGCAGAAGTTAGAGGAGGAAAAGTCTACAAATGAAAAGGTAGCTGTCATTTGCAAATCAGCATTTTCCCAGAAAGGTTAAAAGAAGTTTCAAATGTACGTGGGACGCCCCCAGTGCCCTTTCTTCAAGGTTTTTTGAGGCATGTGGCAGAAGGCAGTGAGAAGAGATGAAGGAGGATGGGGGCAGCACAAGCAAGATTGCAAGGAGCATCAAGAGTCTTTGCCTCTCCGCCAGGTAGTTCTCTAGCCATCCCTGGCAACCCATGATAAAATCGTCCTGTGGTGTTCAAACCATGTAACGAGCCACCATGGATATCAATAACTCTTAAAGAAGCCATGGGTTCTCAGGATGGCTTATCTCTGAAAAGTAAGCGATTCTGCAGAACCCATGCCCACTTCACAGGACACATGACCCCTGGCATGGCTGATCAGCCCAGGTGGGGGTTTTGTGCCAGGCGCACCAGGACAGAGCCACCTTAAAGCATCCCAGCTTACTTTCTCGAATGACTTCATGAGTGCTTCGCCTTTCATAGTTGCCATCTGGTGTTCTTTCATTGCTCTTCTTGTTTTTCTCACCTTTCTTGTTGCCATTTTTAGCTGACAAGAGATAAATATGTTACATCAAAACATAAATTCAACAAATCAATAAATTAACAACATGAAGAAAATGAAAGCCGTGTTTTTCAGTCCTTTCTGCTGTTGCCAAAAGTAAATTGGCCATTTCAACTTCTAATGTTTGTGTTCCAACATCAAATAAACACTGGATGTACTTCAGAAAAAATATGCATGTTAATCAATGTAGTGCAATCCTACACCTGTTTACTCAGGAGTAAGTTCATTGTCCTCAGTGGGGCTTACTTTCAGGCAAGTGATAAAAGACTAAGAACAACAGAATTATCTGTGCTTAAAGTTATGCTCAGACGTGTGAAAATGTGTAAGCTGTGCACCAGAGTTGCTGAACCACCCTCACCTGAGGGACAAATTCAAATTCATTAGCAGACCTTGAGCTCTGCATTTCAATGGTGGGTGAGGCCAAAGGTAAAATCAGGCAAAGGGGGCAAAAGTAAAATGCCAAAAATACCTATGCATACCTATTTACGTCCCTATCCATTCATACAAATACAAGCATATTTTAGCTTTAAACAGCTTGCTGTTAGTAATTAGGCCCTTAAAGAGACATTTCAGCCTGTGAAGCCACCAAGCAACTATCCACTGAGGAAAGGAGGTGTGGCCATGGGTTCTTGAGAAACCTGCAGGCTGGATTTGGCCTGCAGACCTGTGGTTCTGCACCCCTATTCTTCATGCAAAGGTGGGAGAGATCAGGAACAAGCATGCAATAGCTCTGCCCACCTCTGTGGTTCACATTGTTCATGGTTAGCACTACACTGGAGTCCCTTTCATTTGTGAGGCATCACTGTATTAGCTTTTTTTCTTTCTTTCTTTAAAAAATGCAATCGCTGCCTCCTGGACACAAGTTACTATATACCATGTGTTTACAGCATGTTTGGGTGCCACACACCAATGCATAGTATTGTCATTTTGCAAGAAATAAGACAAGTATGAAAAGTTATATATGTTTTATTGCTTGTGTTTAGAGCACAAACACACTTCACAAGACAAGAAATGTCACAAAGACAAAGCAGCAATTCTAAGAGAATGAGGAGGTCAAGCTGCTGTTGCAGGCTGCTTTTCTGTTTTCAAAGTCTGGCAATTGTATGTACATCTTCACAGCTGCAAAAGAACCCAGGCTTAAAAATAAAGTATATGGTTAATGAAGCTGCACAGCTCTGTAGGTGTGAAGTGAAAAACACCCACACACCATAAAAGAATACATTTCCTGCCCGCATAATCCAACCAAAATCCATACATGGAAAGAGCAGGGAAATGTCACAAAATAGGTTTGATGGCAGTAAAGTCATTCCTGCAAATCAGAGTAATAAGTGTTAGATTAAAACAGCCATGGGTTGGTAGTGCCCAGACGCCGTAATTGTAGGGGAAAATCTCCTGATAAAAGTAGCTTGGAATACAAGCAAGATACTAAGGGAGACAACGCTTCAGGACGCAGTCTTGGGGCCTTTTGGATGGGAGATGGAGATGATGATGACGATTGCATTTATGTACCTCCTTTTTTTCTCTTTCAAGGAAGTCCAGGAGACTTCATCCTTCTCCCACTCCTCTCTATGTTATCCTCTCAACAATCCTATGAAATAGTTCAGGCTGAAATTTAGTGAGTGGCTTAAAGTGACTCACACAGTTTCATTGCTGGGTGTGGATGAGAACCCAGATTTCTTCAGTCCCAGTCCAGCACTCTAACCACTACATCATGCCAACTTTTCCCTGGCTGTACACCATATGTATTCCCTTTATTATCTTTTTGTGTCTATGTACAAGTGTAGGGCATCAAAGTCTCTCGTCTGCCTTTGGACTGTGAACAGAATTATTTATCTACTTCTGGGTATCACATTTCACAAAATGACCCACTCAAAGCAGCAAGAATCTAAGGTACACCAATACATTATTTGGAAACGCTTTACAGAAGTTAGGGCCAGGTAAATTAAGGTAACTAAGAAATAATTGTCAGATCCAGTTAATTCTCTGTTTCATATTTATTTATTTTATTTATTTAACAGACTTATATGCCACCCCATTCGCCTAAGCCTCGGGGCAGCTTACAAATAAATAAATATCATTAGTACAATAAAATACAGTTGGAGTCATCCTGGCCAAAGTTGTTAAAATCAATAAATAAAATCAACAATTAAAATGACGTTTAAATAAAAAGGTCTTGGCCTGGCACCGAAAAGCAAATAATGATAGCATCAGGTGGACCTCTCTGGGGAGCTCATTCCATAGGTTGGGCGCCACCGTAGAGAAAGCCCTCCTCCAGGTGCTCACCCTCCTAATGTCCTTCACGGAGGGCTCCCGGAGAAGGGCCTCTGCTGCCGATCTCAAGGGGTGGGAGGGCACGTATGGATGTAAGCGCTCCTTTAGGTAACCAGGACCCAAGCCGTTAAGGGCTTTATAGGTGATAACCAACACCTTGAATTGGGCCTGGACTTCAAGGGGAAGCCAGTGAAGCTGACGGAGGACTGGAGTTATGTGAGCACAACACCCAGTCCCCGTCAGCAACCTGGCAGCTCTATTTGGCACCAAGACCGTCTTCAAGGGCAGCCCCACGCAGAGCGCGTTACAGAAGTCTAGTCGGGAAGTCACCAACACGTGTGTCACTGTCACCAGGCAGTCGTTCTTCAGGTAGGGACGCAGCTGGTGAATCAGCCAAAGCTGAAAGAAAGCGCTCCTCGCTACTGCTGTTACTTGAGCTTCCAGCAAAAGCTCTGGATCGAGGAGCACTCCCAAGCTGCAGACCTTGTCCTTAAGAGGGAGTGCAACCCCATTCAGGACAAGATCAAGGTCCCCTTCCCCGAAGCTCGAGCCGCCTACCAACAAGACCTCCGTCTTGTCTGGATTGAGCTTCAGTTTATTGGCCCTCATCCAGCCCATTACCTCGGCCAGGCACCGGTTCAGTACAGCCACTGCCTCACCTGGATTGGTGGAAAATGCGAGGTAGAGCTGGGTATCATCAGCATACTGATGATTCCGCAGCCCACACCTCCTGATGGCCTCCCCCAGCGGTTTCACGTAGATGTTAAATAGCAAGGGGGACAAAATAGATCCCTGTGGAATTCCATGGCATAACTGCCATGGCGCAGAGCCATAGTCTCCCAGCACCACCTTCCGGAATTGGCCATTGGGATAGGAGCGGAACCACTGCAAAGCAGTGCCTCCAACCCCCAGTCCTGCTAGTCTATCCAGAAGGATACCATGGTTGATGGTATCGAAAGCCACTGAGAGGTCCAGGAGGACCAACAGGGACACACTCCCCCTGTCTCTCTCCCTGCACAGTTCATCATACAGGGCGACCAAGGCAGATTCAGTACCATACCCAGATTTGAAGCCGGACTGAAATGAGTCCAGTTGATCAATTTCATCCAAGAGTGCTTGGAGTTGTTCTGCCACCACCTGCTCCAACAGGTGGTGGCAGAACAAAAACGGGATGCCCAAAAACAGGATGTTGGCCACCGGTCTATAATTGGTGGCCATCTCTGGATCCAGGGATGCCTTCTTTAGCACTGGTCGGACTACCGCCTTTTTAAAGGGGCAGGTACCTGGCCGTCCCTTAGAGAGGCATTGACAACCTCCAGGATCCAGGTCCCTATCCCGTGCTTGACGTTGTTAAGTAGCCAAGATGGGCAAGGGTCCAATAGGCAGGTGGTGGGATGTACTTGTCCAAGCACCTTGTCCACATCATCAGGCCGCAATAACTGAAACTCATCCAATAAATTAGGACCAGATGGCAACATTGGTTCCTCCCCTGAAGGCTCTGAAATACTGGTGGAGTCCAGCTCGTGATGAATCTGTGCGATTTTCTCCTTAAAATGCTTGGCAAAGTCGTCACAGCAGGCCATTGAGGGCGGTACAGGGTCTTTCTTGGGGCCAGGATGAACTAGCCCTTGTACCACCCGAAAAAGCTCCGCCGGACAGCAATTACAAGACTCTTCAGGATGTAGAGACAACAGAACAACAAATGAATTAGAAAAAAATGAATAAATGGTTAAACCAGTCAAAGGACAATTTCAGTCATCAAAAGAATACTCACGGCAAAATCCTAACTCTGACCAAAGGCTACTTACTCCACAGGCATAAATCTGTGACTGCTGGTGTCCCACTGCTGGAGGGGCAAAACAAGGTGGGCTGGGGGATGTCAAGGGTGGCCAAGGATCTAATCCTAAGTCTCATCATTCTTCCACAGAAATGAGCCCTAAACAATAGCAGCCCTGGAACTAGCATAGTTAGCCCCCATTGATTTGGTTAATCAGGGTGAAGAAGAAGACTCTCACCCACCCTCCACAGAAAATATCTGAGCGATTTTCTCCTTGAAGTGCTGGGCAAAGTTATCACAGCGGGCTACAGATGGTGCCATGAGATCTTTTTTTGGGCCATGATGTACAAGGCTGTGTTCCACCTGAAAAAGCTCTGCCTGACAGCACTGTGAGGAAGCAATGGAAGCGGAGAAGAATTGCTTCTTCGCTGCCCTCACCACCTCAGCGTAGGCCCGATAGTGGGCTCTTAAGTGTGTTCAGTCACATCTTCCTCTTATCTTTGCCACTTCAATCTGGCTGAATGTTGGAAGTGGTGGTTGCTCCACCATGGACTGACCAACAAGAATGCTGTACCTATTACTAACAGTCTATTAGACAAGAATAACCTGCAATGACAGCACACAATGCAAAATGGGTATGATCAAAGCTTCCAAAGAATAGTGCAAACCTTGAGGTGGCTGAAGGGAGTCTGCAGGTCTGTTGAAAGCATCCCCATGCAGAGAGGGAGGCCTCCTGGTGGGGTGCTCCTTTTGCTGCCAGGGGCCCACTGGTCCAGCCATGCTATGCTCCATGGGTAAAGAAGACCATGGCAGTGTTTTACTAATGGGGTGGCCAAAATTAGACATTTGGTTGGTGGAGCATGCTGAAGACCCACAGAAACCTAATTATTACTGCTCCCCTATTGCTTCCCAAACAGACCCTACCTATAGCACTCTTTCACTTGGCATACATCCCTCAATGCAGAACACAATGGTTTGGATGGAAGAACAAAACCTCCTGCAGGAAAAGATAAAAAGCCGAACCAAGTGACCTCCATGTCTTTCTTCAGTTACTGCAAGCCAGGATGGTGTTTGATCTGGCAGTGGCTGTATCCTATCTGCCAACTTCCATACAACTGCTATTTTTACTTTATTCAAGCAGGGAGGGGCATTAAATAATGATCTTATTGTATGAGCAGGCACGTTTAGCTAACATATGGGAGCTGTCCTAACAACAGAATCAATTGTATGGGGCAGTGGAGGGAAAGCAGAACTAGAGTTATTGCTCCATCACAGGGTTGTTTATTTATTACATTTCTATCCTGCCTTTCCACCAAAATGTTAGTAATAATGTTAACTCAAAGAAGCTAACAATGATAAAACTAATTAAAATATTAAAAAAGCAACAATAAAAACACAAGTGAAAAAACAACCCCTTTTTCAGCAGATGAGCTGATGTGCCAATGGCCCTCGTGAATGAAAATGCCTTTGCCTTCCAGCAGAAAAACAGCAAAGAGGAAGCTCATCTTGCTTCCAGAGGAAGCTCCACCACCCAGGAGCAGTCACTGAATTAATTCTATCTCACACCCCACTAAATGCAACTCCAGTGGCATTTTGACCAAGAAAAGTCACTCTCTGGAAGATCTTAGAAGGTGGGCAGGTTCATATGAGAGAATTCAGCCTTTCAGATACCCCAGTTCCACATTCTACAGGGCTTTATAGATCATGAAAGCACTCTGGACTATGCCCAAAAGCAGAATGGCAGGCGGTGAAGCTGATGCAACAAAGATGTCAGGTGCTTCCTGTTACTGGCACCAGTAAGAGTTTGGCTGTAGTGCCTTGGGCCAGCTGGAGATTTTGTAAACTTTTCAGGGGCAGCCCAACATAGAGAGAGTTACAGTTACGTGTAGTACAAGCAAGTTGTCACTATGACATGTGGCCATAGCCAGATCCAACATCTCCAAGAATGGGCTTGGCATGCTAGCCTCAACTGTGTGAATGTTCTCCTTGGCATCTAGGTTTCCAGCTGAATCCAGGACTGCATCCAAACGGTCAGCCGGGCTATTCAGGAATGTGTAGCACCACCCAGCACAGACTGAATCACAGTCCCTGATCTACCTTTGCACTAACCAGAAGCACCATGGACTTCAGTAAATTAAGCTTCAAAGTATTTCTTGGATATGGATGGTGAGACAGAGCAGGGTGTTCGCTGCCTGATAGTAGCACCAAAACCTGATGTTCCAAACAAGCTCTTCTAGTGAGCTTCTGTATGTGTTACAATCAGTAGTTTTCAACCTTTCCACAGCTGGGGACTGGCAAAAACAGGAAAACCACCACGGGGACCGCTGAGGCAGAAACAAAATGTACCATACACATAATACAGTATTCTGTGTATTAGTTTCCAAACATAATATCAAAAAATGAAAATTCTCCAATACAACCAGAAACTGAGCCACAAAAAATGCCAACAAAAGAACAAAATACTGAAATTGGCCCAGTGTGGCTCCCACGAAGCCACCTCTCTCCTCCCAGGCCCCCTCAGCAGCACCAGCATGCCCCCCATGAATGCAATGCCTACCGAGGAAAAGGTGGCGGAACACAGCCAGTGGGATGCCACCCCCTCCCCCCAGACCGGAGGGTAATCTCCTGTGGACCGGTGCTGATTCTCAGTCCGGTGGTTGAAAACTACTGTGTTAAATAACATGGGAGGCAAATAAAACTTTAAGGGGCACCACAGGTCTATGGCCAGGATTGCAAAGGGGAATCACCCAGCATCTTCTTCTGAAATTGTCAATTCAGATATTAGAGGAATCCACAATTAGCTATTATTTGTATTAATCTGACCCATGGTGAACTGGATTGCACATGGATTCTATGAATTTGTGGAGTATTTGCTTCTTTGCTTTTTTCTCATTTTCATAATGTTAAGAAAATATAGTTTCAGAAAAATACAATAAATAAACAAACAGATGTAGGGGTTGCAAATGTGCTTTCCCCCCTGTACTAAAGCTCACAAATGAACATTTTGCAGGCATTAGCACATTTTCAGATGTATGAATTTGCAAAATAGAAAATTTGCACAATTATGTAAAAAAGAATTTGCACAAAAATCTGCCTTCATTGATGAGCACACAATGGAATGCAAGGTGTCTGAATATCTGCCAACACAGATGAAACAGATTTAACAAAGTCCATGTGCCCCTAATTGTCAGAAGGAGTAGAGTCACTGCAAACAATGCCTTCCAGGATCATTTCAGAGAGATACCTTAGAAAACTTCCATGGCTGCTAGCATCAAAAGACACCAAGAGGTCCAGGACTGAACAAACAGGAACACACTCTGCTTATGCATTTCCCAGTGCAGATGATCTATCAAAATGCAAAGTCATTTCTGTCCCATAGCAAGGCCTGAAGCCAGACTGGATCTAAATAAGATGACTTTTCCAAAAACCTCTGGATTGGAGATGCCAACGCATACTTCAAACACATTGTCCAAGAATGGAATACTGGGGACTGGTTGGAACTTACCCAGTATGGGGGGGAGCAGGGGGGATTTCCTTTAAACAACACCTGACACAATATCAAGGGAGAACTGCAGCTATCTTAAGGAGAGATTCACCACTATCCATCATTCAGCAGGACCCCCTGGCACACATGCAGTACGTCTCATTTCTTGTCCACATATTCAGGCTGAATATCTTGAAAGGAACTGGACAAGCAGAGGATAAACTTACCTCCTCTGCACCTATATCAACTGTGGCATTTCAGCTGACACAAAGGATTTTATCTGCGAAGCATCATGCAACTTAAATTCATCAATCTCCTTGGGTGCAACTTCTTAATCAGTCACCTGTCCTCCAAAGGCCCTGAGTCCAGCATGTTTAAAAGAAGATGAAAGGCAGATATCTGTGCAGGATGCTCTCGGAGAGCCTTTCTCAATGAGAAGCCCTACAGATGTTTTGGACCACAGTTCCCAACAGCCCTGCTCCATGATGGCTAAGGCTTATAGGAACTGATGGATAAAAGAACTGGAAGGCACCAGTTTGGAGGAAGCCTGCAATCCAAGTTGAATCAGACGTTTTGCAGTCTTGACATCACTGGGCTGAGTATTTCCAAGCTCAAATACAAATCTTGGCAATTCAAAGTGCTTGCTTCAAATACAAGTCTATTCCTCTGCTGTTTCCACCCACTAGACTTCCTGGATGTCTGCCAAAGCTGAGTGGCAAACGCCAGAGAGGGAGAGAGCTGGGAGAGACAAAAGTGTCTTATTATTACACCTCCTCTCCACATGGACAGCAAGCCAGGTGAAGGGATGGGAGGTGGAGGGTCAGGAAATGGAGGTTTGTGTGTGGGCAGAGAGGTACTGAGGCAAGATCAAACCTCACCATGTTCTCTTCGATATCATCAGGACATGATTTAGATAAGAATTGGGCTCACAATTTTCCAACTTTTATGAGAAATAGCTGTGTTTTGTGAGCCTTACCAAGGAGTTTGCTTAGTCAATAGTCTAAATATCTGCATGGCACAAAGCAACCAACATTATGGATTTTAAGTCTAATTTCAATTAAAGGCTTACAGTACCACTTACGGTCTAATCCTTGGAAAGTGTGCTGATGATTGCAGTCCTGAACCCATACTTAACTCTCTCTCTCCCCTGAAATCAATGTAATTAAAAATCTAAGGTTGGGTTTTACCCACAGCTAACAAAATCTGTCGCTACGATAGGATCAAATGCATGCATTGCATTCCTAAGAGAGTTAATATGCATTTTATGTTTTAATATTTTTAGAAGAACCAATTTCAGTCATCAAATATATGCGTTAACAAGAATATAAGATAAGAGGCCCTAGGGAGCAATGAGTTTATTTGTGTCCTACATTTTTGCAGGCAATAGCCTACTTGTTTGGGTGAATAGTGTGAGTGATGAAGCCAGACGATTTCATGACCCAAGAAGTCAGTTATTCCCATAAGTGTCTCATAAAGAGCAATATGAAGGCACTGACTGCCTAAGTCTCAGACAACAGCATTAATACAGGCTGTGAAATCAAAACAAGTCAGGAACTGGAAACTCTCTTCCATTATTGGCAAGTGGAAGAACATGGCAGGTTTCCTATTCTCTCTTCCACACTCAGCCAGAGAATTAGTTGAAATTCCATCTGGAGCAGCAAACAAAAAAAGACAGTGAGCCTTTCACATATTCTGCATTATGCACAGAGAGGTTAAGGTGCAAATTTAGATCCTGATCTTCACTGAAGCACAAGCATTTGGGATATGTTTAGACCTCATCTAGAGATTCAAGATAGCTGTGTGACTCATAAGCAGTGGCACCACAACTGACAGACCTATGAACACTTAGCTGGAAGTAGCTTTCACTGATCTGTTGTTCTTAAATTGTGCTGTTAGTTGCACTGGGCATCCTGTAACAGGATGCACAGGTGGAATAATTAAAATGAGTAATAAACAGAGCTATGCAATATGCTTTCAGTCCAGTTTCTTTTGACTAGCTTTTGTTCAAAAGATTTAGACTAATTTCTTGCATTCCACTGCAGGCTCTCTGGTAATAAGTCTGTAACCGTTCCCTGAAATGCCAGTTCTCTAGCCATTTTGCAATGGAGGGATGGCTGATTACAGGGGTGGGTAAAACCTGCCAGCCTGATATACTTTTCCTTCTGGTGGCCACCATTCCCCATCCCTGCCTTTTGGGAATGCATGCTGAATTATTCTAGGTGATGATGTAGTTTCATTCGAGGGAATTCAGGAAGACAAGAAGGAAAGAGCACCAACGTGCTACTGCAGCTCCTACAAGCAGCGGCAAAAAAAAAAGAGGAAACAGCACTCATGAGTTATGTGTTCTCTGACATTAGCCCCTCTTTTGCTCTCATCCCACATTTCAAGTCTAATGTCTGAGAAGAGAAATAATCAGTTCATCAGTCCTGTTTCTGTCCTTTTTCCAGATGTTGTTGGCTGTACAATTCAAACAGAAGTGCAATTGCACCAGGCTTTTAAATGGACTGATTGCTAGGGGGTGGGGTGGGGTGGGGCTTTTTGTCTTGTTTTATTTTTGTTTTTTCTCATTTTTAAATGAACCTTGTTCACAGTTGCCAAACCAATACACAAACAAAGGTCATTTATCTTTCAGATGGTTTACTTCCTCGGATTTTACAATAGAGTTCCCAGCAACCAAAGTGCATGCAAATATGCATTTATTAAGAGCAATTTAATACAGAAATGTCTATGAGGAGAAATGGCATGCAAAACTGTTATATGAGGGGAAATTGCATCCATATTATATATATTAGGCAAAATCTATATGAACATGAATGTAAATATTTTATTTTTAAAAAATAAATGTGAAATGGGATAGAATTGATTTAGGATCAAAGTCATGTGACACAGACACAGACTGAAAGTGACAGATCCATCCATCGCTATCAATCACCCTGCAGGAAGGAGGATTTAAAATTACCTTCCAGCCTTCCTCTGATTTTTGTATTACCTGTGAACTGTAGACTTTTATCTAAAGAACTTTTATAGCCCTTCATCTACCATTTCTCTGACAGAGCTGGGAATAGCTTTTACCAAAATACTACTAATAATAAATTAATGCTTCACCCCATATGGAAGTTTCTATTAATCATGATTAATAGGCATCATCTCCTAAACATCAGAAAATTGTGCCCCTTTCTTTATGTTTTTCTATTGATATATTCTACCTCAATAACTCTGACGAGGTTTGGCAGTCACCCAATGCATCAAACATGCAATAGAAAGAGAGTGAACGAAAGCCAAAGGAAAAGAGGCGTTTCCCTCCACCTGTCACAGCACAAGAGCTGTTTCTGTGGTGTGAATAATGTGAAGAAGAAGAAGAAGAAAGAAGCAAGAGGAAGGGCCACTTTAGAGGAAGAAGGCCTTTGTTTCTGCTGTAACTGAAACACTGGATGGAAAGCAGAGGGAGAAGGGCAGAAAGAAGAAAAGAAAACACATACGCTGTCTATTTAGCAAAGCAAAAAGTTGGTGGTGAAGAAGTTATTTATGTTGAAAGATCTATAAGCTACATTTTAGATTACAAACTTTAAAACCACACGATGATGATGATGGTGGTGGTGAAACAACCCTAACATTACCATTAATAAAGTTACCCTAAAATTGCCATTAAGAAAATGAATGCCATGGAGTTTGCTGGTGCTGCTCCGAGGCCTTTATCCCCTAACCCTTTCTGAGGGTCCCTTGTGCAGGGGACATGGGACAGGGGAGCCCTGGACTTTAGGCCCAAAGCACAGTCTGAGATGCACCACTGCATACAGCACAGAAAATATGTAGTCTTGGCACATCAGCCTCTCACAGATTGGGAGCGTAATTCTGCTAGAAATGCCTTTCTTTGCACGAATGTAATAGAGAAGAAACATTTGGCATGGAGGTATTTCAGAATAAGGGATGTTCCTTTAAATAAAGTACATCTGGGAGCCGTGGCTGGATTATTTTTATCCTTGGATGGAAAACATAGCTCTCATCCTGAAAGGCTCCCTATGCAATCTTTCGTTGCCAAGAAAATCTTTATATTATGGGTGGAGGAAATACATTTTGTTGGATATTTCTCTCATGCTACAACAAGGTTTTGTGGTGAGAATGGGGCCAAGAATGCAATGATAATACTTAGCGTCCACTTAATACCTCAGATGCAGCCTTTCCTAACCTTGGTCACCAGATGAGATTGGCCTACAACTCCAATCATTCCCTGCAACTGAAGGTTGTGAGAGGCTGCTTTGGAGTGTTCGCAGTGCTTCACGGGTCACTTCAGGAGTCCTTATCACAGCCCTGATAAGGGTGCTTCCAGATGTGCATAGCATAGCCAGAAACTGTGCAGCTCTTCCACCAAGTCTTTCAGAAGAAGCCAAAAGGAATTTAAATAGAATACTAGAGCCGTTGCAGCCAGCTGATGTAAGTGCTGCATCCTAAGCCGCTGAAGGCCATCAAAGGCACGGGACCCAAGGGTGCTGCTGCTGAAAAGTCAGCAGTGTGGGCTTTCCCAGGGAAGGGGGCCCTGTGCTCAGTGAAGCCATTGCCACCAAGGCACTAGGTGAATGATCCAGCTGTTGCCTTACCTGCAGCTGTTTCACCTGTCCTGTGACTCCTTTTGTTCAGGGAATGCTGGTGGTTCAGCTGAAACTAGACTGGCCTAGTGCCTCCTGCTTTTCTCTGGAAAGCCCAGGCAAAATGAAGTGTTTCTCAACTGGAGAAAATCCCCACTATTTTCTCCCACAAATGATGGGATAACAGCAGGGGTCCATTTTCCAGCCTTTCTGGAAGTGATATATAGAGGAATTGGCTTCCCAAAGCCCCAGTAGCAGCTTCAGTAGCTGTTATAGTATATTAGGTATAAGTGACCGTCCCCTGATGGAATACAGCAATGGAGAATGCCATGCAATGGTGCCCCTGGGGCTCTGCCATTGGGTGCAGGTTCATCCCACCCCCAGTCTGGAGCTACCACCCCCTAACATTAAAGAGCACAGGGAACAAGTCCATCCCAGGGAGGGATAGGAACCATTCCCTCCTACTACCATCACCCTGCTTGCCAACAAACAGGTCGCTTTTTCTGCATGTGTCTATTTCCAAAATTTTTCACGGAGCTTCTCAGGTGCAGTGGCAGCAGTCTGAGCCTTGTCAACCAGTTCTATGAAAAGTCTGGAAAACAGACAAGTACAGAAATAAGAACCTCTCCATTTTGCTTCTGCTCAGTGCTTGCTAACTGGGGAGCCAAAGAAGCAGGGAGGAAACAATGAATTACTTTTTCCTTTGTTTATTGTAAGAAAGAAAATAAGGGCCATTTTCCCATTGCCACTGACTGGCAGGTGGCAGAAAAGGAATTAATGCTTTCCTTTTCATTTTTTTTTTTCCAAATGGCGGAAGAAAGCTCAAGCCCTCCTCATCTCTAGCAATTCCATTAAAACTTTGTACAGTGCAACTCTCCACATCTTACTTTTGCCCCATATCACTCATCTGATATGGAGGACAGTGTAGGGATTGTGCCCATTTCTTCCAGTACTGCATTCTAAGGAGCTCAGATCCTGAATGAGGAGGAGGAGCATTAAAGTGCATTGCTGAATTGCCAGGGTTAACAAAGAGGTGGCTGGTGATAACCCAACCCAACAAAGCCGGTCAGAGTGCAAAGGGTGAGAGTTCATCAGCCCAGTGGTTCAGTGTGAAGTCAAATGAGGAGACCAGTTAAGTAACATCCAGCATTTTTGCTATCTGATCCACAAGTAGCACAAACCTTCCTGAGGGTGGAGCCAGTCTTTTTGGAAGAGAAAAGACAAGATGATTTGTAATAAGCTTCTTGCATGGCAAAAGCTAACTCCACAAATTAGAATGATCATTACCTAGATATATGCTACTTTATGTTACTCATTTTCTATTGCAAAGCCAGCCTGACTCAGTAAAGGCTTGAATTTAGAAGGCTTTTACCTTGATCTAGTGAAAAGGGAAAAGGCTCTCAACAGACAGCAGCCATCCCACAATCATGGGCAGACATGCTGGCACCTGAATTTATAACATTGAAGCAGAAGAGGGGAGCCTATGGCCCCAAGGTTACAGGCAAAGTGCAAACTAAAGAAGCCCCTCCCATTTGGAATCTGACTCCACTGACTACAGGATTCAGTCCCACATCCTGAGAGTTTATGGCCCCAAAGGAATGTGTCTTTTTACAAAAAAAAGTTTGCACCAGTCCTCCTTTAAAGGCAGCACCACATGCTGTGCTTGCTACCTGCTGTCCCTTGACCTCCCACAGGACCTTTTTGACTTTGGAAGGCAGCCACCATCACCTTTTAGTCACTAACCCACACCTTGCTCTTTCTGTGGCACCTGCTACCATGTCATTCATGTGCTGAGCCACTTCAGTGCAACTGATAGTATACTAAACTATTTTCCTACTGGGTAATCTATAGCCAGGAGTCAGGGCCCAGTCATCTACTCTGCTGACTGTGCATTTGTTATTGTTATTATGTGCCATCAAGTCATCTCTCACTTATGGTAACCCTTTGAATGAAAGCGTCTAAAACATCCCATTCATCCTATTCCTAACCCTTGTAAATTCAAGGATATGCTTTCCTTTATGGAGGCAAATAATTTCATATTTAGTTTCCTCCTGCTCCTGTCTTTGAATCCCCCTAGCATGATTGTCTTCTCTAGTGGGTCTTGCCTTCAAATAATGTGCCCACCGCATGACAACCTCAGGTGTGCCACTTTTATTTCTAGGAAAAGTTTTTGATTGATTTGATCTAGGGCCAACATGAGTGATTAATCTTGATCTTGGTCTCCAGTGAAAGTTCCTTACATTTGATCTTTTCTGGTTCCTCCTGAGTCTCAATATTCTTTGAATTTCTTTGCTGCAGCCTCCTTTTGAATTGATGCCAGCAAAATTAGTGCTTGGGGATTATGGGGGTTTTAGGCCAACACATCTGGAGTTCAGCATGTCATCTACTCTTGGTACATCCTATGGTTCTTTCCAGATTTAGTCATGCTTAGAGTAGGCAGATCAAAATCAACCAAACAAGTTCTTCATGACTAACTTAAGTCCTATACATCTCAATGGTTCTGCTCTAACCATGATTAAGTCTGCATCTAACCTCAAATCTTTTCAGGTACTGAAAACAGCTAATATGTTTCCTGAAACAGTGCATATGAATAAGAGAAATATGTGATATGAAATGTATCTGACAGCAAAGGCACAGTTTTAATCATCTACAAAAAAACATGGTCAACATTAAGTTCATAGTAGGCATAAGGTCACAGTTCTACCACTTCATGAATTATATGTTGCTAGTCTTTTTTTGAATAAAATGAAACTTTAACAAGTCCATCACAACTGATTTCCTTTTGAAATCAGTGGAAGTGGAAGAAAAACAGAACATATCCTTTACTTGCCAGCATGAAACAGCTGTATTTGAACTTTCTATCCCCATTAGCTTACATTAATCAAAAGTGTGTGGCATGTGTAACAGGCTGTGAGATTTCAGACTACAGTGAAGTTTAGTCCAACTCTGATTCAAAGCAACTACTGATCAGTACCAGCTGCTCAGCCAAAGGGCAAATCACATGCTCCTAATTCCTGTCAGTTGGCTTTGCTTCACTCCAGCTCAGATTCAGATGATTGTTTGCTACAAACACTTAATTAATTCAACATGCCTTTCATCCCATTAAACTAAAGGAGAAAACATTTTTTTAATACTTGGCACAATTTAATTTTCTTCTGTCCCCTGAGATTACTTACTTCTTGAGTACTACTTGGTTACTACTTTCATGCTAGGGAGGGAAGGAGGCCACTAACCCCAGAGCTGTAAATTAAGATTCAGGATTGCTCATCCACATGGTTGGTCCTATGCTTTCTCAGGCATAATAGTGAAGGCATCCCGTGCAATCAATTTGCAGAGAGGGCTCCATGCAGAGTCAGCAGCAGAGTTCACCAAAGTCTCCGGTACACCAAGAAGGATACTTTGTGAAGTGATCCTAAGTTGAGGCAAGGCAGCAGCCCTGTTGCTGTGTGTCACTGAGATGGGGCTTGCACAACCAGATGCAGCTTTAAGATGTAAGTGTTCCCCAACAGAGCATGCTGTGCTAGCATATTCCTCCCACACCACACCACCACACCACACCACACCACACAAAAGCCCATATCTGGAAACTATCAGCACAAAGCCATATCATGGTCCCTGCCCAGCACCTGCACAATCCTATGCATGTCTGCTCAGTCCTTAGCCCCAGTGAGTTCAGTGAGACTTACTTCCATGTAAATATTTTTAGCATTGCAGACTTCCCATCCCTGAGGGTGTTGGGAGGCGCTGTATCACATGCAAACGGCATGGGTGATACCAGGGCTGCCTTACCATTGGGCTGAAGGAGGCAACTGCCTCACAGAGAAGGTGCTGGGCGTCACACCAGGCAGCACACTGTCATTTGATTAGTTTAAATTCTGTCCTTATGGAGAGGCTGGGGAAGAGCTAGTGCTCTAAAGCTGGTCCTTGATAGGAACACATGCAGGCGCAAATCCCCCATCAATCACAATGAAACAAGTCTGGACAACCCTCCATGATACTTTGGCTGCCTTAGTCATGGTCTGAGTACAAGCACATGGATTAAGCATCATAATTCTTATAACTTAAGCAGCAGAAAGTTTTATAGCCGCAGCATTTGATAAAATCAGATTTGAACTTCCAAAATCTATTGCTGGATTACACTAACTTTTTGTCCAAAAGAAAGATCACAAATTGGATTTAGATCATAACCTTTGGGTACTGGTTTGGAGGTTGGGAAAATTAAGATGAAATCAGATGGATGTTCACAGTGCTGCCCCAAAAGCAAGTCCCAGACTCCTAGTGTCTAACTGAACAGTCTGTCCACAAAATTATGCTCATCTCTGTTTCTAGCTCTAAAATGACACTTAAGCAAAGATTAATAATAATGAAATGTATAATTAAGAAATGGGTATAGGATATTTAACTTTTACTTTGTTATTAAGAAACTTTTCACAAAAGCATTTAAGTTTTAGCTGAAGAGAGAATACTAGCTGGAAGGAATTTTGTTTGTTCCTAAAACAGTGAAGATAGAGGTTAAATTTAAACTTTCAAACCAACTTGATCACTGACTTTCTCAGTGTAACAGCTGCTATTAATACAAGGGTGTTTAATGTCATTTCATCACAGTTAGTGCTATTTTTGCTTTTATTCTTAGGATATTAACTTATGGAGTGGGTGAGGGAGGAATCCTTTGAGACCTACTACCAATCTTAAAGTTTGAAGGTGAAAGAGAAAAAGTTACCTGGTGAGGTTTCCAAAGGCGATCTGTCTTTTTTGTTGACTTTCTTCAATTTTAACTCTTTCTTGCCTGGTCTGAATTTTGGAGAGTCTTGTTTCTCTGCAGGGGGCTCCATTTCTTCTTTTTTTGGCCGTTCTGTGAAAGGTGAAAATTCCTCCTCTGAATCTGGGAAAGAATAATAATGATTCCTGTTGATGATTTCCTGCAGATAGTAATCCTGATCTTCCATGGGTATACCCCAAATTACATTCCCAAACAGCACAGGATCAAAAACACAGAGCACAAGAAATAACTGCGCAAAAGATTTTTTCCTGAAGAGGAGAGTCATTTTATTTTTTGTATTATTTTTATTTTCTTGCAGTAAAAAGTTCCTCTGTGAATAGCCAGTCGAGGTTCAGTGGAGAGGAAAAACAGATCTTGGCAGTTAACGAAGCCCAGGATCAACAGCAGAGTCTGACAAAAGTGCTTCTGCTTTGGACTAATTTGCAAAACTTGCAAGTAATGAAGTAAGAGTGAGACTGGAAGCAGGGAGGGAAGTTTCTGCCTGAGGTCCATGTGACCATCAAGGCTTACCAGCCAGACACATGTGCAGACATATCAGAGAAGTGAGAGCTGGCACTTGGCAGGTCACCTCCATCTGAAGCCTTTACAGAAGACCTTTGCTTCTTTTTCTCCATCCCACATGCTGGTAAAACTTTAATCAGGCTCTTGGCGTATAAGATGCAAGGCTTGGAATACCGAGTCTGAACGCTGTTTATTCGGAGGAAGAAAGCACTGACCACAAGACTTATTCTCCAAAACCAGCTTACAAAATGTGCATTTCCTCTTGCCCAGGGTTCGGTGCAGTATAGTGTGTTTAAGTGAAAGTGTGGAGGGGGAGAATGTCCCCCCCCGCCCGAGAGTTCAAGTTCCCTCCTTCCTTAACTGAATATTAAAATGGCATTCAGATCCTACAAAACAGAAAGGAAAACAGGCTTGTGAAAATTCCTTCTCTTCCTCTAGCGCTTGATAGAAAACAGGTGTAGACTATCAGCAGGATAGAGATGTTATATTTTGCATTTATACAGTCTGCCCTCTAGAAGCAATTGAAGGATTAAGAGGTTAATAATCAAAATACATTTTAACAGCATATTTTCCTCCTAAATCTTTCCACTCTACATTTTTAGCCATACCTTCACTTCTGTGAATTATTCCTAACTAGCATTTCGCAAAAGAAAATATTCTGAGAAAAATTCTGAGGTTTTCCTCCCTTTTTCCTTGGCAGAAAAGGGGAATGTTGCACTGAAGGCAGCACAGAGTCAGTTGGCTTGGTTCACCAGACACATTTGAGCGATGAGGGCACTCTCACAAAATGGCTGCTGGGTGGGTGGAGGGGTCTTATCCCTCCATAAACTCAGTGACAGAGGTGGGCACAGCAGCATTCATTCCATAGAAGGCTACTAGTGAAACTAAAGGAAAAGTAACTTTCCAAAAACCTAAGTAAAAGAATCAGAGCTGATACTGGAGTTCCAAAATGCAAAGCCACTCATGCAGCTCAACTAGAGATGACACTGGAGGCAGCACTTTGCCTTGTAGCGTGGCAGGCTGCCCCAATAATGATGCTGATGCTGCCATCTTCACAAACAAAAATTAAAATGAGGATGGGATGGGATGGGATCTTGGCAAGGCTTCTCTCCTTATCTCTGAACACTAATGGGAACTGAATCATGTTCTCATCCTGCATAATGACACCCTACCATGCTTTGTCTTAGGTCATATATAGCATGAATCATGACTATGAGTTTTTCTCCACAGGCCAATTTTAAAGCAGAGGAAAATGCGGTACAGTAGGACTCTTGTACCCCCTGCTTCCGTTACTGCATCTTCAGTCGACCGTGGTTGACCTCAGTCCAAACGAGAAGTTGTAAAGTGCCGTAAAGTGTCAAAGGAAGTCTTACAGTGTTTCCTGTGAGCAAAAATTCTTGATTTAACAGGACGAGAAAGAAATCATATGCTGAGGTAAGAATGAGAAAGGGAAATGCACACAGTTTATTTGAGTTAATTTTGCTGCTCATGTGCCATCCATGGGTGCCCTCTTGCTGTTTGCCACTTGCCGCTCGCTGCCCACCACCACCACCTGCGGGCACCCACTTGGGCTCTCAAACACCTGACATTTATCTTATGTGACTCTTCCACTGAAAAAGTCTGACTGCCCTTGGTATATTGTATAGTGTTTGCAATTACCCCTGGTTTCAGACATCCATAGAGGGACTTGAAACCGATCTGCGTGGCTGTGGGGGTCCTGCTGCATTTAATTGTGAAAGTGAATGAAAGCATGATTTCCTTTTGCATATTAGCACCAGTCCACTATACCACTGTGCCACCTAGAGGTTGTGTAGCAGAAAAGCAGAAACTAATTCTAATGTGGCACTCAAGATTAGATTCTGTGATGAAACCAAACATAGAATAACAGGGATTAACAGCTGGATATAGAAAATCAGATCTACTATTCTGAAATGGTGTGGCATTCCCTAGGTTTGTGCTTAAACCCATACCTTAATCCTAAACCTTCTGTCATGGGATGATTTAAAATCGTTAATGAATGTTAGTAAATCTTGTAAACAACGTCCTTTATATAGTACATTTTTCTGAACTGAAGGCAAAGAATTGCATGTTTTTTGCTCCATTACGATTTTTTTTTTTAAAATCCCTGAAACTAGAAAGCAAGTATGTAGTCTCTGGCATTCTAGCTTTCTACATGAATAGAATTCTCAATGGAAGGAAATTTTTAAAGCATTTCCCACATCTGTAGTCTAAAATGGTAATATCCGGGAGGAACTCTACACGTTCTGCATATTCTTTGTGTATATTTAGGTTGATGTTCAACCTTATAGCCATGAATTCTAAAGCCATGTGTGGCAACTGTTCCTTGGGTAGGAAGCATGTCTAACAGTAACATGCAATGAGAATAAAACTCCTTTGTGTACCACTTAGTAAAAGCCATCTATTCACATTTCTCAGCAGAATATAGACCATTCATCATGGAGGATTGTTTAACATTCACTCCCACTTACCAAAAATAAATAACTTGTGTTCCCCAAAGCCAGTGGAAAATGAATGTATGAATAATAGAGAATAAAATTACATATACAATTTATGTTTAAATTTTCTTCTAAACTGCCAAGACATTTAACATTTTAGTAATTAGTTTAGCTCTAGAATAGTACAGTTGGCTAAGCCTAAATTTAAATTGAGAATACCTACATTAACTCTTTGGGGTAGCACATATGGTTTGTATATATTTTGGCAACATAGAATTGCTAAAAATAACATTTTTCCCCCTGAAGCAGCAGGAAGGTTTTGGTCCCCCAGTGCTTAAGATCTGCAATAAATTGTGAACCATAACATGGAGCAAGAAAATGGAATTACATTTTTAAACACTAATTTTTTTTCTCCCTTCACAATAACCATTTATACCTGCTGTCCACAGGAGCAAGATGTACAACTACAGGGAAAGGAAACCTTAGAGGTGCTTTTAAAAAACACAAGGTAATTGTAATTTAAACACTGGGCCCATGCTTTTTAAAATTCTACATCACATTTAATTATTATTCTTTCTCCATCATTTTGAGCACCTTCAGACCTGTCCCCAGCTGTTAAAAGCTTAAATGCTAGTTACCACTTCCCAAATATAGCAGGTCATAATAACATATTTAGACCAATTTTTTTAATATATAAAGTGACTTTTAGGACAAAATGTTGTTTGAAAAATGGAGATTTCCATGCTCTCAAAAATGTCAGAGCCATATGAGGTCTAAGTCTCTCCTGAAAAGCTCTTTTCTTTTCTTTTTTCTTTTTTCTTTTTGGACCATTTTTGGGGTGAGTGGCAGCAACACAACTCTCCTAAGACTATGGGAAAGAAATTTCCCCGGTATCTGACTGGGAGTGCTACCTCAAATAATTTCTCAATGTGGCCTGGGGAAGGTTGAGGTGTGGAGGTCCCCCAACCCCAGGAAAACAGGCCCTGCATTGCCCACACTTGTCTGAGTCTCTTTTGTGGCTTCCTCTCAGCCATCCTTCCAGGACTGCCAGAGCATTCTGAGAAGTGCAGCCTGCAGGAAGCAGTATGCACTTTTATCCACAGTTTCCCCCAGACCCAACACACACACACACACCTATATCTCCAGGGGCATAGTGGAACCAGGCCTCCGAGGGGTGTGGTGCCAGCACCTTTTTAGCAGCAGAGACAATGGCAACATCTGCCACCTCCAGGCCTCAAGACTTCCCAGTTCCCTTTGAGTGTACCTGCAGTCCTCACATTGGCTGGTCTATGGGTGTGCAGGGTGGATTTCCCAGCAACTATTGTCCCCTTGTGTAGTCCAAAGCCCTCTGGAGAGGCTTCCTCTGGACTGGGCAATTAAGACCTATTAGCTTAGCAAAAGACCTGGTCAAATTTTACCACTCCACCACTACCCATTGCTTCTCTTGGATGTGTATCTTAACATGGAAAGAGGATTTGAGAGTATCCGTGAAGCAAAGAGAAATTATGCCAGGAAGCCAGACTGTCTCAATAGGCTGGTCTTACAGAGGCATGGTGGTTTAGCAGCTAAGGAGCTGAGCTTGTCAGCTGGAAGGTCAGCCGTTCAGCTGTTCAAATCCCTAGTACCACGTAACAGAGTGATCCCCTTTATGTGCACCAGCTCCTGCCAACCTAGCAGTTCAAAATCATGCAAATGTAAGTAGATGAATAGGAACCTCTTCGGTGGGAAGCTACCAGTGTTCCATGCATGAAAGCATCTAGTCATGCTGGCCACGTGACCACAGAAGTGTCTTTGGACAATGTTGGCTCTTTGGCTTAGAAATGGAGATGAGCACCACCCCTAGAATTGGTCATGCTAGCACACATGTGCAGGAAGAACCTTTACCTTTACAGCAGGGATGCATTCACCTTCTTCAGGAGTAATGGTCACATGAGCAGAAGAAAATGGATCCCTCTAACAGTGATGGAGGTAGAGAAACTTCTGGGCAGCAGCAGTAGCTGAAGGTGACACTGGTGGAAGATCTTTCACAAACAATGGCAGTGATTCTGATGTTAATGCTGGTTATTACTGCTCAGGAGACAGTAATCCACTTCTGAATTTTCTTACCATGAAAATCCTATGATAAAACAACCCAAAATGAACCAGGAAATGCCAGTGAATCCCAGGTTCAAAGGTGCTCAACCAGTTCCTAGGAAAGAACAAAGGACAAGTATGAATACTACTATAGGTTATGACACAACTAGGTCAAAGCCAACAGGAAATCTAGTGATTGACAGATATAGATGCAAAAGGAAAGTCCAGTACTGCTCAGCTCATACAGATGGGATGTGGAACATGAGAAGTATGGATTAAGACAAACTGGAAACAGTGAAGATTGATATTGAAGACTTAAACATTGTAGTCCTTGGTGTGAGAAAACTAAAGTGAACTGGAATGGCACATTTTCTGTCAGACAAGCATTTCTGTTGGAAATGCCAAACTCAGAAGAAACATAGTGGCTCTGATAGCAATGATCCACAGTCCAAGTGAATGTTATCCATCATAATTCTCAGAAAACCTATCAACATATCTGTCATTCAGGTCTACAGTCCAACAGTTGATACTGAAGAAGAAGAAATCAAAAACTTGTGTGCAGGTATCCCAGAGGAAATTGATAACACACCAAACCAAAACAGGTGACCAGCAAACAAAAGTAGGAAACAAGGCAGAATCCAATGTGGGAGAATGTATGACATCATTAATACAGCAGGAGAAACATGCATAGAATTCTGTAAAGCCAAGAGTCTGTCTATTGCAAATACAGTGCTACCTAGGCTCACAAACTTAATCGGTTCCACGACTCTGGTTGTGACCCAGATTGGTTGTGACCCAAGTCAAATTTCCCCATAAGATTCAATGTAAATAAGGTTAATCCATTCTGGCCCCTCCAAATGTGGTTGTGAGCCAATTTTTGGTCACGAGCCAAGTCAAATTTCCCCATAAAGTTCAGTGTAAATAAGGTTAATCCGTTCTGTACCTAATTTTTTTTTAAATCAGAAAAATTTGAAACAAAGTTACAAAGAACAACAAAGTAACAAAGTACAGTACAGTGGAGAACATTAACCTAGGTGGGGGAGGGGAGGTTGTTTTGAGGGAGAGTCCCCCTCCATAATGACACTGGGGGAGATCTATTTCAGGGGTTTCCTCTCTTCTTTGTCTCTTAGCTGCAGGGTCAATTTTGGTGAGAAATCTGTCTATAGTCACTTGTTATTTCCTGCGCTGCATAACCCTCCGGAAATGGGAGACCACGTTATCATTCATCAGATTCAATCCCTGCTAACCTCCTCCCTGTCTTCCTCTTCCTCAGTGGAATCCTCCTCAGCAAGTGCCTTCTGCTGCTCACTCTGGAGTTCGGTAAGTTCTTCTGTCATCAGCTCCTCTATGTCTTCCCTGCACAAACGCAACTGTGATTGTGGCCCTCTCCCCATTCGGGGTGTGTGGGGGGAGAGGGCCACAATCATGCTGGTTGGGGCGGGGGGATGGCCGAGATTGCGCCCATCTTTCCTGCAGGAGCACACCCGTGATCACGTACATCTTCCCTGCACGAACGCAATTGCGATCGTGGCCATCTCCCCACTCGGGAGGCAGGGGGAATGGCTGCGATCTTGGTTGCCACACAATGCAGAGTTCACAACCCAAGTCAAAATTTTCATGAGATTTTTGTTCATGACCCGCTTTGGTTGTGAACAAAGGCATTCGTGAGCCAAGGCACCACTGTACATACTTCAGGAACCCAATTAGATAACTGTACACATGGACATCAGCAGAAGTCCAGTGCAGAAATCAGTCAGACTATGGAATTGGAAGATGGAGAGCTGTATGCTTGCTGCTAAAACAAGACCAGGAGCAAATTATGGTAGCAACCATAAATTCTTAATATCAAAAATCAAGATCAGCTGAAAAGGATAAACTGAAACATAACTTAAATAGCATTTCTGAGGAATTTTATGTCCACCTAACAACAGAGTTGCATTACTAAACTCAATAATATGCCAACAAATACGGACAACAAAATAAGTCTGGAAATGTTCAATATACGTTCCAATCCCCACAAAAGGGTGCAGCAACTACAGGATCATTGCATTGCATTCCAGTGCAAGTGAATTAATGCTTGAAGTGTTGCAACAAAGAATTTTACCCTAAATGGAGATGAAATGCCTGACATTCATGCTGGATTCTGAAAAGGAAAAGACATGGGAGATCATATGTCAAGTGTACTTTGGCTATTGGAGTGCAGCAAAAAATGGTTCTGAAAGAAATGGGTGTGCTTCAGCACCTGTTCGTCCTGATGCTTAACAGTAGCTTCTGTGAACAAGAAGCTATTGTTAGGACGCAGTGGCAAACTTCAGACACTGTGACAAACCATTCTCAGGAGGAGGAGGATTATGTAAGGCACTTGGAGCTCATTGGCAAAAAGCAGGATATAAATCCAGTAAATAAATAAACAAATCATGGTGTCTGGAATATATTTGTTGTTCCTTTGTTTACTATTGCTGGTCTATTGTGTTTGCCGAGCCCAGTTATGGCATTTCTTGATGGTACGTTTTGTCTTTAGATGCCATGATAAGAAACAATGGTTTGTCCTATGGTTTCTCCATGCCACCACAGCTTGTTATGTTGTTTGAACACAGGATTGTGGTTACCATGGTCCTGGAACACTACTGCCAAATCTCCTGAAAAAAGAAGCAACTGCAGGAGTCACTCCAGCCGTCCAGCCTCTGTAGGTGGATCAATGAGGAAGACAAGCCAACATAAGAAGGGAGTGATGCACCTTGCAAATGAATATCAGGCATAGTGGCTAATTGTATATGTGCCAGCAGTGGGAGAACTGAGCAGGGAGGATGGAAACTGATAAAGTAGAAGCCACCTGATTGTGAAATAGATTGTAGTCACACACACACACAGGGTTGTTTGTCACATTGTGTGAAAACAGCCAATATGGTTCCCTCAAGGCAAAGGTGTCAGACAAGAGAGTATTTCATTTTATGTAAACAGAACATACCATAAGGAAAACTGGATTAGGTTCATGGAAGGAGTGAAAATTAGTGGAAGATACATCAGTAAGGCTACGCAGACAGTATATCAGTGTCAGAAAGTATGAATTACTTTCAGGAGCTGAAATGACTCCTGATGAAAGTGAAAGGACTGCAGCGTTAAGGGGGGAATCATAACTACAGGAGAATTGCAAAACTTTAATATCAACAGTGAAGAAATTTAAACTGAAAGATTTTGCATAGTTTGGTTCAGTCATCAATTTAAAGGAAGCCTGCAGCAAAGAAATGTGATGAGGACTGAGACTTGGAAAGAATGAAGGAACTAGAAAAGTTCTTCAAGCACAAGGACACCTCACTGGAGGCCAAGGCTCAGATCATTTATAGTACTTCCAATCACTAAGTTTGGGTGTGAAGGCTGGGCAGTGATGAAAGTAGACAGGAATAAAATTGATGCATTTGAAGCATAGTGCTGGAGGAGAGCTTTGAAAATAGCCTGGAATGACAGAAAGATGAACAGGTGGGTCCTAGAACTTTCCCTGGAAGCAAAAATGACAAAAATGAAACTGCCATACTTCATGAGAAATCACGATTCACTGCAAAAAACAATAATGCTAGAGAATGTCAAACACAGAAGAAGACCAACTGTGAGGTGGATTGATTGTATAAAATAAGCCATTGCCTTGAGTTTACAAGAGCTGAATCAGAATATGAAGGACACAGCAGTTTGGACAATATACATTCAAAGGGTTGCCATAAGTCAGAAATGACTTGATGGCACATAGCAGCAACAATGTGCACATCAAAACTGGGGTGGGTGAAGCAGTGCTTTAGTACCCACACCTGAAATTAGCACAGGGAAAAGGAGATGCAGGTGACCGAACTGAAAACTGTGGTACTATGTGCATGTCACATTGCTGGGATCGCTGCAGTTAATTCAGCATTCTGGAGGAATGGGATCCAAGGCAGTGTATGTTCTCAGGACAATAAAGGAGTGGAACTGGAAAATGCATTTTTCCAGAACTTAAGTGTGAAATCCCCTCATGCAGCAGTGTGCTGTGTATATCCGTGCCTGCCCGGTGGCTGGTGGATGTGGTCAGCTTGAGCAGCATGCAACACCTGCTAAAAGATGCTTTGAGTCACTTCTGTCCTCAGTGGAAGGTTTTTGCTTTCAGAGCAATACGCATGCATGCACGTGGCAGTGTGGGCAGCAACCCCTCTTGCCCAAGTGGCTTTCGATCTATCTGGAGATTCATATGCACCTGTTGCCATTGCTGGATTAAGCCAATACAAAAAAGAGCCATCTTTTGGAAACGGTGACTCCTTGGGCAGAAAAATGCAATTTAGGTTGCTCTGATTGAGCCTTCAGGTGAAATTCATTTAAATTATTTGAGTGACACGCAACCTCTGATTAGTAAAAATTGTGTGGTATAGTGGGTTCTCCCCCCTCCCATTTTTCTTCACAGAAAATTCATTATATTGTCTTCCTGCTTCTATATAATGAAACAGCTCCAATTGCCATGGAAACAAAAGCTTCCCGATTCTTTTAGATTCACCCTACGCATCGATACCATCAACTTGCTTTCTTTTCATTATATATATATATATATATATATATATATATATATATGGGGGTGGGGGCTGGATTGCATAATCAGAGCAATTATTTTTAATATACCGGAGTGCCTGACAGAGTGGCTTACAACAGATATTTTCATTTGTTCCCTGCAGCAAACAGCTGGGGGACAGGTGGATGGAATATTTTACAGCACAGTCCTACCATAGTTTTATATTATTACCATATTATGTAGAACTATTATACATAAATTGTTTTGGAAAACATGGTTTTAAAAAGTGGGGACATTATTACTTTGTGCATTACACTTAGTACATTACACTTTGTACATTATAATGTAGAAAGGCAGCAAATGCAGTGTGTCGTTCCTCTGGCACATTTGAAAAGATGCATCATTTCTGTCTGGGGATCCCTGGAGAAGCAAATTCCTCCATGAAATGGTATGTCTCACAGACTGAATACTACTCAGCGTACAGACCTGCGTATTCAATGCCAGTGAACACCTCCTGTCAGAAGACATGCCGCCAGAAGAAGCCTGTGGCAGCAGATTATCTTGTAGACATGCATTCAAAAGTATCTGCACATTTGTGTCATGTTTATCCCACTCATCCTTTCAAATATGCAGTAAAGCAGCTTTGAACAATTTAAAACGATACTTTGAAATGCAATCTACCATATAACCAAGATAAAACGCCAATGCACAGAAATTGTGGTGGTGCTTGTCTCTAACTACTGCCAGGATAGACACTGGATAACTATTTTGTTCCAGCATTTCTAAGCAGGACTCCCTTTCTCAACTAGGATCCAGCAGGCACCTCTTGGGTGCAATTTGACCACCTGGAATGGTCTCCCATCAGCCTCATGTGAAAGGGCCCAGAACTGGTCTGCGCCCGAGATGAAGAATGTGTACCCCTCGCCACCTCCTGGGGAGTAAGGCCAGCCCCAAACATTTTGCTGCCTGAGGCAAAGGCAAAGACTGGCAATTGAACTTCAGTTCAAGGGGGTGATGGGGCAGTGTCCTCCACCACACCTGAGTGCAGCATTCTAGTGTGGGATACACCGAACAGGCCCAGGGCTACCCAGGGTGGGGGGGTTGTGCTCAGGAAGAAGAATGCATGCAGAGATGCCTTCAGGTGCTTGCCTCACTCTGCCTAACCATCGCTCTAGCCCTGGGGAGGCCTTTGATTTTATTCTACCTTTTTTCCTTCCAGGGAACTCGAGGCAGCTCACATAGTTCTTCATAGTTCTCTCCATCCTCAGGGACTGGAGTGAGGTGGGAAAACATTCATTATACAGAGGGGCCCAAAGAGACTACTTTTTAAACTCTCCATGATTAA
Source organism: Varanus komodoensis (assembly GCF_004798865.1). Classification (NCBI taxonomy): domain Eukaryota; kingdom Metazoa; phylum Chordata; class Lepidosauria; order Squamata; family Varanidae; genus Varanus; species Varanus komodoensis. The sequence goes on from NW_025336072.1 coordinate 1,396,974, forward strand.
CTTGTCTTGGGACTTTCCTTCCTGCTTTTTACACACAGTTCACGAGAGGTAGCCAGTTCCCATGCATGAATGGCCCTAGCTGGATAAGGGGGCATCAAATATCCTACTAAGAGTTGGACTGCAGCAACATAAAATGTCGTACTCGCCGTATATTTTCTCTCCCCATTTCCTTCAAATAGTTTAGGACAGTGTACAATATTCACCCCACCACTATCCTCAAAACAATTATGTGAAGTAGGTTACGCTGAGAGATCGTAACTGGCCAGTATTACCAAACCAGCTCTATTGCTGTTCTATGCATCCTTAATAATAACAAATTGGTGTTATTATCTTATAGACATATAGACATAATGTCTATGTTCTATTAATAGCAAATCCATTCTCTGTTCATATTTTTATGTAGCCACCAACCATTCACAGGAGGGAAGGCTTCCCTGATACCTGGCCCTGATTCCTTGCCTGGTTCCCCTGACCCTTCCTGCTGGCTTTCCCCTGCTCTTCCTAGCCCCTAATGTTCTCTCTAGTACCTCCTGTGCATTACAGACACACCACACATCTCTTCCACCACATACCTGCCTGCCTGCCCGCCTGCCCACCCTATTCTTCTTCTTGATTGTTGGATGTGCCACAAAGCAAAGCATTGTTGTCCTTGAGGCCCAGGTAACTTCAGTGATTCAGAGTGTCATCTACAAGTTTTTGCCCCTTTCTGGACAGAGGTAGCTTGCGATAAGTAAACTATGCTCTGGTAATCTCTAAACTAGACTATTGCAAGGTACTCTACACATGGCTGCCCTTGAAGACAGCTCAGAAGTTGCAGCTTGTACAAAATGCAGCAGCCAGATTAATAACAAAGACCACATTACACCATTTCTGGCCCACTAGCATTGGCTCTCTATATGCATCACAGTCCAATTCAAAGCACTGGTATTAATCTATAAACCCTTGCATGGCTTGGGGCCACAATACCTGATCAAATACCTCTCCTGACTGCAATCTACCTGAGCTATGATTGAGATCTGGTGCCTGCATCTGATTAGCTCCTCCAAGGGGGACCTGATTAGTGGCACCAAGAAGGGCTTTTCTGTGGTGGCCCCTCAGTTATGGAGCAAGTTCTCCATCCACCTGGAGCCAACCTTCTGTGCCAGATTAAGACTGTCCTCCACTGCAGGGCATTTAAGGCGCTTACTGGGAGTTTGTTAGCTACAGATTCTAAGATTTACTTTATATAAGTTATTGTCTGTATTTTAAATTTGAATTTACTATTTTATGTAGTGACCTTTTTATGATGTTTTAATGCTATTTATATTTTATATCGTATCTTTAAGTGCTGTTATAAACTGCCCGGAGAACTTTGGCTATAGGGTGGTATATAAATTTAAACAACAACATCAGAAGCCCTCACTTTGCTTTGAAGCAATCCCAGCAATCAATTTAAAATGAACAGGGGAACGGGAAAGAGAGAAAGCAAAGCAAAGCAAGTTAGAGAATAGGACACCTCAGCAGGCACCAGAAAGGCTGACCCTGGGTAAATTCCATGCAGCCTATCCCTGAACTAGAATGACAAGAATTGGCATCCCTGTACTTTACTGCATATGACCTTGAGATTACAAGCATATGACCTTGCTTCCTAGTGAAAATCCATCCTAGTGTTTTAGAACAATTTCTTACTACCCAATACTCTGTCTCCAACCATGGTGAGCAAGCCTGCAAGAGCGAAGTGGCATCCAAGCCAGTGTGGCTGTGTCCTGGCCTGAATGGCAAAAGAACCCAAGTCCCAGTGCTGTACTGCAAAGCTCACTGGCCATCCATCTAGTACCCCCTCAGTCTACCCACTTCACAGGGTTGATTCAATAACAGGATGGGATGAAGAGGGCAACATAGGTTGCCCCGTACTCCCTTCAGTGCTGGGAGATGTAGAACTTTTTTCTATCTAAATGTGTGTCCAAGATTTTTACTTAACTATGAGCAACACCTAGCCTGGTGAGGATGAGAGAAAAATAATAAACAAATAAATAAATCTACATTGGACTTTCCCATTCACAACTTGGCTTATGATTCAGGTTAGAATGCTTTTTTGTTCAACAACAATCATCCAGTGACTACCCGTTTGGGGAAAAAATTACGGAAAGCAGCAGTACTTGATGCAAGTCTGGTTGATAGCACAGCAGGCAGTTACTTCTTTTATGTTACCCTTCCTCAGAGATATATTATTACACATCATACAGGGAAGCACCAAAAATAGATTCTAGTTTTACATATGACAATATACTTTCACAGTTGGGTAATAAATACACTCAAGCCTGCCTTACAGTCATTAAGCAGGGACTTGTGCCTACATGTTGGATAAAGCTGTTTTGAAAGGTTAAACTAGAAATTCTATGGATCCAATGATGTAAAGATAAAATATTTTCTAATGCATTCTTTACTGCAAATTACAAAGCAGTCAAAATTATACATCAACATTGCTAGCCCATATAAATTATATAAGCAAGCTGTTACTTAGCTTAACATTTGTAGTTTCTACACTGTAATGCAAGAAGCTTGCAATTTATTGATTTATTTTATTTGGAAATGAAGTTGCAGTCAAGAGCACTGTTGCAAGCCACGTTTCCTCCATCCAACAATTACCAGCCTTGAGCAATTTCCTAGCAGCACTCTCTTTATTGTTTCTACATGTAAATCATCCAGTCAAGTCTCTGAACATGCACAAAGAGCTTGTTGAACTCAATCTAGTGATCACTTCCCAAAACTCTCCTTAGGAGCACACTTGTGCCCCAGCCCTGAGGAGGGGCCTTGCGGAAGCAACTGTGCCTTTTTTACACATACTTCTCACCCAATTGGACTTCTTGCCTCTGCTGCCCCCTGGCCAGGGGGCTGGTTCTGAGGGGAGGGGCTGATGTCTCAGTGGCCCGTCCCCCTTTCTTTTTCTTCATGCTGTTCCCAGGTCCGACTCCACTGCTGTCCTTGAGCGAACTGCCTCCGCTGGCTGTGTTGCAGGACCTTGAGCATCCTGCTGCTCCTCAGTCCTGCGGCAATATTCACCTATGGAATTTGAGTCAGCAAACGCGGAGCAGCTACTTCCCGGGGGAGCCTTGCCAGGCCCATGATCCCGTTTGCTCCCAACAAGTGTTTGTAGCACTAGGAAGTTTAATAGCAATTCCTTTTGAACAGCATGTGATTAGCATCGGGATCACTAACTTGCATGTGAGCGGAACAGTGTCTTGAAATAAATTCTGAGTACATGAATCTGACCACAAATGAGGTTTTTTCTGCCTCAGATTCAGCTGATTAGAGTATTTGCATGGCTTCCACATTCACAAATGGACAGTGTGTACAATGATGTGTGGAGAGCACATACAGCGAGGGGTTCACAGGCCAGTACCCTCCAGATGTTTGGGATGGCAACTCCCTTAATCCATGTTCATTGGCCATGCTGGCAACAGCTCACAGAAGTTGTTTTCCAAAACATCCAGAGCGCTGAAGGACCCTTCAGAGCAAATTTGAAGGTTGCAAGTCAGTTGCAGTGGGAAGGGAACAACAGATCCAGATTTAACCTAAACTGTGAATCTATTTTAACACATTTCAAACTGCAGTTTTCTTATTTTCTACCCACATAAATTACTTTCCATACTGATCTGTCTGCCACAGAATCCCTCTGCATTGTAGACTCTTCTGACATGGTGCTTTGCTACATTTTTGGTGCTTTCATTCAAAATGACAGAAAAAAAACCATTTTTCAAATGGAAAAGAAAGATTTCTTTTTTTTCTTTTATGCTGAAACTTTTATGGGTTGAGTGAAGTATTATTGTGCTTACTGTAGTTACAGGGTGACCAAGAAATATGTGTGCGCAGAAGTATCCTGTTCTGGTTTTCATTGTACAGACATCTCTCTGATGGTCTGCAGCCTCCCCCGTTTTCCATGTTTCCATCAAAGACCTCACAAGCTAATGCATCTCATAGGGTTTCTCCAGGTCTTCCAGCACAGGAAGCTGGAAGACAGCAGAGTGATATCAAAAAGTGTGATAGAAAGAAAACACAGAGAACAATATGGTAACCTCAAAAACAGCAGCAAAATAAATTCAAATGGTATTCTAAAGCAATTGGAGAACACAGCAATAAAACAAAAAAGTGGAGACTATGCTAAGTAAATTGGAGGACAGACTTAAGCACCTTCACTTTTTTGAACCTGGCCTACCTATATAACCTGCCAAAGTCCATTGATGCCCTGTGTGAAAGGAAGGTAAAAGTTAAGACACACATTGCACACGTCTGCAGCTAAATGATACTAAGTCAGACTGGTCAGTAGTAGGTAATAAGCAAGCCATCCTTCAGCAAGGCTTTCCCACTGTTATTTATGTATTTATTGAGGATTACCTAACTAGTTTGCAAGAAAGTCCAGATTCCCTGCAACACAGTCTGAGGGCCACTGTTTTAACTGAAAGCTTCTCTTCAAGCTTTGGTACTCTTCCTATTTCTATATGCAAGGCCAGCTCACGCAAGTCAGCTTTTCTATGTGTTCATTTGTGTGCATTTGCTTAATTTTTATCTCACACATATTGTATCCTTGTGTTTGAAATAATGATGTTATCAAAACCTGAAGTACTAAAGCCTGAAAAGCCATAAAATGTGGTTCTGGTTCATAATGCAGGACACATTCAATTAACCATGAATTTTCTCACATTTTAATAGAATATAACATTATGGGTTGAAATCGTACTTAAACCCTTTTCAGGCATTCTTAAACCAGTTAGAAGAACCACAAGAGAAACTGAAGTGAAGTAGCTTCAGCCTGCCCTGCTGTATTTTGGCCCTCTATTATGAAGAGAGACTTTCTGAAGAGGAGACTCTCATATGCCCATGGATGTTCAGTGTATAATCAAGAACTGACTCTCAAGTGGCCCAAATCTTGTGGAGAACCTTCATGGAAACTCTTCCCTTCAGAAACTCACTTTTCACCAATCAAATGCAGCAAAAGCATCAATGAAAGAGGAAGGTCCAGGCTGCTCACCCCCTTCTGTGTTTAGCCCAATCAGGCTAGGAATGCCTTAATACAATTAAGATTGATTGGACTTAAAACTGATTCTACTTGCAGTTATTTAGATTTTCCTACATCTTTGTTGGAATTTGTCCATGTGATTTTTACTGTTGGTAATTAAGTGTCATCAGATTTGGAAGTTGGTTTAAGGATTCCATCTCCACAATAATATTTTCCTTGTGGTTTGTGAGCCACTAACCCATCCTATTCTTATGCAGCTGCAGATGTACTGCTGGGTTCAGTAGACTTCCCATTCCTTGTAAGTTAAATTCAGGTCACACAGAAAGTACTGCTGCTCATCTGCACGGTGTTTTTGTTTCAAATATAAGGACTTGAATCCTGATAAGGAGTGGAACCCTGGGAAAGAGGGAAAGCATTCAATAATGTAAGTAGAGGTCACCCAATAAAATGCAGTAAATCTTCAATTTGTCTCTGTCTAAACCTTTTCCTGTCTTTCTCTGGACCTCTTGAGGTCAGCATTCATGATATTCAGCAACTGAAACTAAGAGAAGTCTTCCCTGGATTGGTGTTTTTTCCTCTCTTGCAAACTGAGCAAGCAGGGGGATAAATGGAAGTGATGAAGAGGCACCTGCGCGCATGGCAGCGGCAGCGAATGCCCGCGCCCCGGACCCCACCACCTGACTGCCGCCACGCCCTGCACGCGTGAAAGGCATGGCCGGGCGCGGTGAGCGTCAGAGGAAGCCCTGCACCCTGAAAAGCGCCAGCGGCGGCCGAAGGGCCGGCGGCCGAAGGGTGTCGGCCAAAGGGCGGTGGTCACTGCCATTTGGGAGCCGTTCGGGGGCCGAGCGGGGGGCTGAGCTGGCCAGGGGGCTTTGTTTGGCTGTGTGATATTTAGCCTTCCTGCTGCTCTGCGTGTCATTGTAAGTTTTTAACTGTTTTTATAATTTTATGGTATTTTTAAGTTGTTTTATGGAGTCGTCCCTGGCCACATTGCCGCTTGCTCTTCCTGGGGAGCGCACGGGCACTGCCATTGGGGTAGTCTTGGGCAATGGCGGTGGGAGCTTAACGTGTCCGCATAGAAGAAGGAGGGACAGATGGTTGACACCTGTCCCTACTTCTGGTTTTGCTCCCAGCCAGAGGGTGCCAGGGAGTCTTGTCAGTAGCCCCTCGGGCCTGACGGTGCTGTTGCTTAACGCCAGTTCGGTCAATAACAAATCTTCCCTCATCCATGACTTGATTGTGGATGAGGGGGCCGACCTGGCTTGCATAACGGAGACCTGGGCAGGAGGGGGGGGGGATGTGGCTCTCTCCCAACTATGCCTGCCCGGGTATCTGGTTCAGCACTATTCGCGCCCAGAAGGGGGGGGGTCGCTTTAGTTTACCGAGCCTCCATCTCTCTCACGGGACTTCCTGTCCCTTCGAGGCCAGGGCTGGAGTGTCTCTACTTGGTGTTGGCGACCGAGACAGATTGGGGATTCTGTTGGTGTACCGTGCACCCTTCTGCCCAACAGTCTCCCTACCTGAGCTGACGGAGACTGTCTCTGACCTGGTGTTGAGGACCCCCAGGATGTTGGTCCTGGGGGACATCAATCTCCATGCCGAGACTGATCCGACCGGGGCAGCTCAGGACTTCATGGCCTCCATGGTGGCCATGGGGCTGTCTCAACATGTCATCGGCCCGACCCATGAATGTAGACACACTCTGGACCTGGTTTTCTCGACGGGGCAGGAAGAGGGTGGTCTGAGGGTGAGGAATTTATGTTTGACTCCCCTGTCATGGTCAGATCACTTCCTGGTGAGCTTTGTGCTCGAGAGCGACCTCTCCCTCTGTAAGGGTGCGGACCCGATTGTGTGGGTCCACCCCTGGAGCCGGATGGATCTGGAAGGATTCCTGAAGGCCCTGGGGAAGTTTCCGGCTGACAAGACTGGTTTTCCTGTCGAGGATCTGGTCGAACTGTGGAACGGGGAGATGACCAGGGCTGTAGACACGATCGCTCCTAAGCACCCTCTCCCACCGGGCAGATCCCGCTCTTCCCCTGGTATACTCCTGAATTGAGGGTGATGAAGCAGGTTGGGAGATGGCTAGAGCGTAGGTGGAGGAAATCACGTGAAGAATCTGACCGAACACACTTGAGAGCCCACTATCGGGCCTATGCTGTGGCGGTGAGGGCGGTGAAAAAAATCTTTTTTTCCGCTTCCATTGCCTCCTCACAATGCCGTCCAGCGGAGCTTTTTCGAGTGGTGCAGGGCCTGGTTTGTCCAGGTCCGAAAGAAGACCTGGTTCCACCCTCAAAGGCCCCCTGTGATGACTTTGTCAGGCATTTCAGGGAGAAAATCGCTCAGATTCATCACGAGCTGGATTCCACTATTGATACAGAGGTTTTAAGGGAGACGCCAATGCCACCGTCTGGTCCAGAATTATTGGATGAATTTCAGTTATTGCGGCCCGATGATGTGGACAAGGTGCTTGGACGAGTACGTCCCACCACTTGCCTGTTGGACCCTTGCCTGTCTTGGTTAATAAATAATTCCAAGCACGGGATTGGGACCTGGATTTTGGAAGTGATTAACGCTTCTCTGAGGGAGGGTCGGGTGCCTGCCCCTTTAAAGGAGGCGGTAGTCTGACCGGTCCTGAAGAAGGCGTCACTGGATCCAGATATGGCCACTAATTATTGACCAGTGGCCAACATCCCGTTTCTGGGCAAGGTGTTAGAGCAAGTGGTGGCGGGACAACTCCAAGCACTCTTGAATGAAACTGATTATCTGGACCCATTGCAGTCTGGCTTCAGACCCGGGTACGGTCCTGAATCTGCCTTGGTCGCCCTGTACGATGACCTGTGCAGGGAGAAAGACAGGGGGAGTGTGTCCCTGTTGGTTCTCCTGGACCTCTCAGCGGCTTTCGATACCATCGACCATGGTATCCTTCTGGATAGGCTTGCGCGATTGGGGGTCAGAGGCACTGCTTTGCAGTGGTTCCGCTCCTATCTCAATAGCCGGTTCCAGAAGGTGGTGCTGGGGGACTATGGCTCTGCGCCATGGCAGCTATGCCATGGAATACCACAGGGGTCCATTTTGTCCCCGTTGCTGTTCAACATCTACATGAAACCGCTGGGAGAGGTCATCAGGAGGTGTGGGCTGCGGACCCATCAGTATGCTGATGATACCCAGCTCTACCTCTCGTTTTCCACCAATCCAGGTGAGGCAGTGGCTGTACTGAACCGGTGCCTGGCCGAGGTAATGGGCTGGATGAGGGCCAATAAACTGAAGCTCAATCCAGACAAGACGGAGGTCCTGTTGGTTGGTGGTTCTGGCTTTGGAGAGGGTGAACTGAACCTTGTCCTGAATGGGGTTGCACTCCCTCTTAGGGACAAGGTCCGCAGCTTGGGAGTGCTCCTCGACCCGGAGCTTTCACTAGAAGCTCAGGTGACAGCAGCGGTGAGGAGCGCTTTCCCTCCAGCTTCGGCTGATCCACCAGCTGTGCCCCTATCTGGAGTACGACTGCCTCGCGACAGTGACACATGCACTGGTGACTTTCCGTCTTGACTTCTGTAACGTGCTCTAAGTGGGGCTACCCTTGAAGACGGTCCAGATACTTCAATTGGTTCAAAATAGATCTGCCAGACTGCTGACGGGGACTGGGTGTTGTGTTCACATGACTCCAGTTCTCCGTCAGCTTCACTGGCTTCCCATTGAAGTCCGGGCCCAATTCAAGGTGTTGGTGATGACCTATAAAGCCCTAAACGGCTTGAGTCCTGGTTACCTGAAGGAGCGCTTGCATCCATATATGCCCAGCCGCCCCTTGAGATCGGCGGGGGAGGCCCTTCTCCGGGAACCCTCCATGAAAGAAATTAGGAGGGTGGGTACTCGGAGGAGGGCTTTCTCTGCGGTGGCGCCTAAGTTATGCAACGCGCTCACCAGAGAGGTCCGCCTGGCGCCGTCGTTATTTGTTTTTCGGCGCCAGGTGAAGACCTTTTTATTCAAGCCGCATTTTAACTGTTAATATTATTGGATTTTATCTGGCCAGGGCGGCTTATTTTATACTGTATTTTTGTACTTTTAATTTAATGTTTATATTTTTTATTTATATTATAATTATTTTAACTTAGTGTTGTAAGCCACCCCGAGGCTTCAGCGAATGGGGCAGCATAAAAATGTTTTAATAAATAAATAAATGAAATACGCAGCTGCAGGCACCTTACCGTCACCTGCATTGTTAGCAAATAAAACTGCTAGGTCATCTGAGGGCAACCTAGATTTGCCAATACCATATTATCCTTGTATGAGTCACATTCTTCAAAGGAAGAGCCAGAGTGGTAGCCATGTGAAGCTCCAGCCCTACATCCACTTACTCAAGAGACACCCCTCTACACTGGGATACACCTCTGAGTAGACATGTATAAGTTTGCACCGCAGGTGCCTTGTGGCACTGCCTCAGCCCCAAGGGGCCTGGTCCAGCCAAGGCACCACACTCTAAATTTGGGAATACAGGAAGAAATGAAAGCACTATGATCTAAAATGATATACAGTGTATACAGAATATAAGCAAAGCTTGCCTTCTGTGGCTGAACAGCTTTTCTGAGTGAACTGGGGGATGTTCCATGACCTCCACGGTTGCCTGGGTGAGCAATGTGTTGATCCTTCCCCTAAGCCAAGAACAAAAGACAATGTCACGCTCCCGCTGTTTCAGTGGCTGTCAGTACACACAAACTCTAACTAGAGAGCAGTTGAGAGACAGGTGAAGCTGCTTCAGTAAAGCAATTTATATTCTCATCACCAGGAGCAGTTCTTCTCTAGAAATATGGGGGAAGTCGCTTCAAGGCAATTATCTCTGCTGCTTTTCCGAACAAGCTGAAGGCCACGAGGACTTGACAAAGCTAAAGAAACTATCCTGGCTTTTGGACACTGGAAAAGTTCACTATATTACCTGTTTAATAATTGCCTCACCATTCTTCCACTCCTGCCTATCCAGTACTGCCCAAAGACTAAGGGCACAATGCTATGCATGCTCAGACAGAAAAAAGAAATCCATGCAACTACTGGCTTTCCTCACCCATATGATATATTTGCATGTGAATTCACATTGGTTGGCATTTTGAGCATACATGTACAGCCCATTAAGTACACAAGTTGAAAAGGTACTATGAACAGAACCCAAGAGGCAGTTCCCAGTGTGGGCTCCTGGTGCTGAGTAGTGCTGGACCTGTGCAAAAGGTGTTTTGCCTTTCCCCCTACTCCCATCTTTATCATATCTGTCCCACTCAAGGAGGTGAGTGACACAGAACGATTACAGGTAATCGTTTTATCCTATCCTCACCTAAAGTATTTCATTTAGAGCCCAGACTTTCAAAATGGTGAAAGTCCACAACTGAAACCTAAAAGCTTGATTATAGTGCCTTGCTTGCAGTTTTGTCTTTCTATGCATTTAACTCTCTGTAATGGGATTTAACATTCCCTTCACTGGCTTCATGTACAAAAACATGTATCCAACAAGCTTCCTTACTAAAATCAGTCAAATCAAAAAGGTATTAAATTTCACCACAAGATGACATGTCCAAGCTTGGAAAAGCAATCTTGCAACATAGCTTGATATCTGATGGACAAGAGAAACAGTTGTGTCCTTATGTCTCCCTTAACTGATCAAGCTAATTGACAGAGAAACCATAGCCATACAATTGAAAGGACAGCTGACTTTCTCCAGCAGAGCCTATGACCTGCTGGCCTGAAATGAAAGAGATGAAACAACATATGAAGAATGTCAGTGTATGCTTACCGGTCAGTATTCTCCACAAATATTCAGTGTGGAGTTCCCAGCACCGTTAACTGTGATTACCACTTCTTTAGTCCAGCTCTTGGAAAAGATGTCACTCTGGGCAGTGGCTCCCTTTTCAGCATGTCTAGAAATAGTGCATGAGACCCATGAATACCCTTTCCCTACCACATGATAGGGATTTGATTTTTTTCCCCACAACACATTTTTGCTGACCTCCTCTAGCTGAAAGAATGGGCAGTTTCTCCAATCAATCTATTATTCATGGCTTCACTGACCATACACCTAAATCATTACACATTATCTTTACCTACCTTCTCCTCCATCTGGACTGGGGAGCTGAAAAGGAGGAAAATGACCAACCCAACTATTCTCATTTAGAGGGAGAAGATGTCTTTTGCTTCTCTACCCAGATGTTAGTATGAAATTTTCCCCAACCTAAAGCATGCGTGTTTGCTCAGCAAACTGGTTCCTTGCTTCTTTGTCTGTCAACATGAAAAATGTTGCTTTCTATACTTCAGTGGCAACAACAACAAAATATTCTACTTCTCTTCCTGCCAACAAATGGATACCCTTCCCATCTGTGCTCATTCATTAAAAAGTAGATGGAGATTTTTGTAGAGGAGAATTCCCCTCACAGGTACATGGAGAGGTGGTGGTGGTGGTGGTAAACATTTCCTTATAAACACACACACATGGGCGGGGGGGAGGCTTTAAATAGGAAAAAAGTCCTATAATTCTCCATCAAACTTAGTGGAAGTTGTAGGAATTTTTCTGTCTAAATACGCACAGGACTGTACCCACCACGAGACAAAATGAGATGCATCTGATCCCTTCCCTGACCATTCTAACACAACATGTTGCAGCAAAGGTGTTGATCTGATGTGCAACAGCACTCATAAAAGCTTTATAATTACTCCTCTTAAGAAACAGAGATGGAAGCAAAGATCTATGAGTAGTTACTGCAATTATCACATGGCAGGGATGAAACCATTAACGGGGCTATTATCCCACACTTCATTCTTCCTTCTGTATAAAAGAAGCTGAGTTGGATTCTCCTCCGGTGCACACTGCAAAATCTAGTTTCCAGCAGCACAATATAACTTGTCCTAACAAAATGTCAGGCTGGCTGCAGGCTTTCGCAAACAGTCTTCTGGCCAAGTTACTTGTCCTTTGCTATTCCTCTCACGTGCCCATGACCTACCTTGCTGTACGCATTTCTCTGGGAGTGATATGTCCCACTGAATGGCATTTACTTATGAGTAGACATGATTAGCACTGTGCTTTTGGTTATACTAGCCACTGTACTAAAAGGAACCTCAGAGACATTTGCACTCAGAGTACTATCCTAGCTTGCCTACTGAGAAGCAAGTCTTGTGGAATTTAATAGGGCATTTTCCTAGGTAGTTAGGTAGAGGAATAATTCTAGGCTAACATTACATTTGAACTTCGGTCATTTTTTTGATGAGGCCTTAAGGTGAGATTATTGGAGGTGAGATGCCGCTAATGCTTTTTCCATAAGTTTCCACAGTGCTCAATGACTACTTCCTTTTGGGAGGAGGTGGATGAATGTTGTGATGGAAAATTCTTTCTTATTCAAGGATACACATATTATCTTGAATTATCTATCCATCTCATAGAATTTAATGCAAGGTTAATGGATTTCAGTGTCATCTTAACAGCTAAAGGACTAGTATTACAATATTGGAAGGATAAACCACCACCTGTAATAACACAAAAGGTGGAGGATTTAATGAAACTTTCAGTCTGTGAAAATACTCTTTCAGAGTATTTGCAAATACATAAATATGTGGATATTTGGGATACCTTTCATTTCATTCCTGTACTACCCCATAACCAAGCTTTCTGGGTGATGCACAACATGGCATAAAGACAAAACAATAAAATACAAATATCATAAAAACATTACCAATAAAAAAATCAAATCACCCTGGATGGGTAATACCCTCAAAGCCCTAAGCAACTGAGGTCTTTTAAAGCTTCAGCATAAAGGGCCATTTTAACCTGACTCCAAAAAGATGACAAGCTTGGTACAAGACAGACCTCAGTTGGGAGACTGTTCCATAGAAAAGGGGCCACCACAAGCCCTCCTTCTTGTTGCCACCTCTGAGCCTCCCTCTGAGTGGACACTCAGAGGAAGGCCCCAGAGGTTAAACATAGTGGTTGGGAGAGGCGTTCCAACAATTACTGTGGTCCCAAGTCATGTAAGGCTGCATTGGTTAAAATTAACATCTTGAATTGAGACCAGAGGCATACAGGCAGCCAATCCAAGAGGTCCAGAACAAGTCTTACATGTTTGGACCTACAGATCCCTGTTATTAATTGGCTGCCCCATTCTGCAGCAGCTGCAGTTCCTGAACGGTCTTCAAGGGCAGCCCCACATACAGTACATTGCAGTAATCTAATTTAGAGATCACCAGAACATAGACCAATGAAACCAGACTATCCTTGTCCAGATAGCAGCATAGGTGGACCACCAGCCGAAACTGGCAGGAGGCACTTTGAGACAAGGAGGCCACCTGAGCTTCAAGTGACAATGCTGAATCAAAAAACCCCAGGCCATGTCTGATGTCTGTCATGAAAAAAGTACATTTTCTAACTTTGGGGTTTTAAAACCTCCATGTATCTCCAATTGTAGCATTTCCATATAACTGAAAACATTTCTAAGGAGATTACCCCCTTTAACTTTTTTTACTTATCTTTGTTTGGGTCCACAACTCCATTCATAACTTTGTCCAGTGTCTTGTTATTTAAAATATGACTATATTTTTTCTTTACATGAATTTTTTGATACATAGTATATCTGAATTTTGTTTTGTTTTTTTTTCAAAATATTAAATGTTCTGGTTCATTTGGAAGGGCAGCTTAAACCATTAATATTCATTGATAAGATCTGCATTTCATCTATTTGATTCTGATGCTGTCACCTGGTTTAATTTCCCTTTTTCTATATCTGTTTTCTTTATTTGTTTTTCAGATACTTCAGATTTAGCTTCAGTTGTTAATTATTCTGCCAGTTGTTTGGTTTGCTCTTTTGTTGTCATTTTTCTTTTTCCCTTTGACAATACAACTTCTATAGCAAATGGAACTCTCCAACAATATCTTATAATTTTCCTATGTAGAATTTGTCTTAAGAAGTCAAAGTCTTTTCTTTTTCTTTGCAAATTCATTGGTAAGTCTTGGTAAATCTTGAAAAATCTGAACTTCTTCTCCAGCTATTTTTAGTGGAGATTCTCTTAGTCTGTTCAGTACAGAATCTCATAGGGTTTTTTGGTTTTGCTTTGTTGTTTGTTTTGCTTTTGTTTTGACACCTGAGGAACTCTGTGCTGGAGAATCCATGGGGCTAACAATGTTCCCCAAGTACCACCCTTCTGGAGAGCCCTCCAAGTAGGAGTGGAACCACTGCCACATAGTGCCTCCAGTTCCCAACTCAGAGTTGCCCCAGAAAGATACCATGGTGGATGGTATCAAAATCTGCCAAGTTCTCCAGGAGTATCAGTAAGGTCACACTCCCAACATAGGTAATCACCAAGCCAAAACCAGTCCTGAGCTCCAACTGAAATGGATCCAGATAATCAGTCTGATCCAAGAGTGCCTGGAATTGATTGACAACCACACTCTCAAGAAAGTTGCTGAGGAAAGAGATAATAGCCATCAGCCTCCTCGTAACATTATTAAAGTCTTCTGTATCAAGGGAGGAGTTCTTTAGAAGTGATCTTAATGACTGTCTCTTTCAGAAGGGCATGGAATCACTCCGTCTTGCAAGGAGGCATTAATCACTTCTCTGGCCAAACCAGTTGTTCCTTCCTTACTGGTTAGGAGGGTCAAGGATCCAGTGCCAAGGTAGTGGCATAACCTGGTGGTGCATCTTGTCAGCATCTTCAAGTTGTGCCAACTGAAATTCATCCAATAAAGCTGGACCAGGCTGTGTTCTGGATATCTGCACAGATTTAACCACTGTAACTCTGGAGTCTGAGTCTAGGCAGAGGAAAGTTTGGGGGTTTTTTCCCACTAGAAGTGTACAGCAAATAAATATCACTGGGGCTCTGAAGGCTGTAAGATGCCTTTGGGACTACCATGTAATAAGCCTCTGACAGTCCTGAACAGCTCCAGTGGTTGGCAAAGGAATGACTGAATACAGATAGTGATATATTGTTTGGCTGCTGCCTTCATTGCCTCCAAATAGGCCCAACTGCATGCATACTCCAGGACTTAATTGCTACCACGGGGAGTGTTCCGCAATATGTCTTCTAAGTTGTTTGAACCCTCTCAGCTCCAGGGTATACCATGGAGCCCAACAAGCTCTAGAATGGAGAGAGTGCTTAGAAGCAATCGTGTCAGCCAGATGGGACATTTCTACATTCCACAGAGTGACCAGGGATTTGACAGGAATGCCAGCCATATCTCCTAGAAAATCCCCACGAGCCCTCTGGAATCCATTCAGAAACAACCAGACTCTGTTGGAGTTTATATATAATCATTTTAAAGAATGGTATTATATTATATACTGATGTACAGACATATTTAATATCTATGTAATTAGTACCATAGTTCTTTTAACATTTTATTCAAAACTGCAATGTTTCCATTACTTTTTTCTTTTTGTACTGCACACTTAAAAACTAACCTATACTCCAGAAATATCCAACTACTGCCAGGATCTTGTCAAGATTTTTAAAACTGTTGTAGACTCCCATCTTCACCCATGTAAGTGGATGTTTCTTGATTACTTACTCACTTACTTATTTTTTTATTTATATCCTGCCTTTATCTTGCAAAAGGCTCAAGGCAGCTTACATCATCTCTCCTCCTTCTTATCCTGACAACAACAGCCCTGTGAGGTAGGTTGGGCTGAGAGTCTGTGACTGGCCCAGAGTCACCCAGTTGGCTCCATGGCCGAGCGGGGACTCGAACCCAGATCATCTGAGTCCCAGTCCCAGGCTCTTAGCCACTACACCACACTGGCTCTCCAGTGCTTTGTTCCCTTCCTTCCCTAAGAAAATGGCACTCAAAGCAATTCACCCATTAAAGTTCCCATAGTAGAGCAAATTGATAGTAATACCCAAAGTACAGTCCTGCTTATTTATATATTTGCCGTGCACCACTTGGAAAAATATATTCCAAGTCAGTGGTACTTGTAACACCTACCTCCCATCATTCCTTTTTCATCCTCTGTTTCCCATTTTTTTTAGTGTCGGGATGGTATCACACCAAGCTAATGGACTTCCAGCAGTGTGCTGCCTGTGCTTCTCCTCTCACCGAGGGGCTCGTAATCTGGCTGGGGAGCAGAATGCCTGCCTGTGCTTTGCAGCTGCCTTCCTAGTAAGTGATCACTGCAGTTTATATAAATGTTTATTCTTGCACAGATTTGAGGGATCCCACTTTTATTCCTAAGTGACAATCAACATACTTTGCTCTGCAGGCATTAAAATAATGGGCAAGTAATTACTGCCTTTGAAATTAAGGATTGCCCATAACAGGATTGATCTTATTGAGAAACATGCCAGGTAAGGAATAGGCACCTCTTTGGAAGGTTCGGTTAACAACCTGATTGAAGGTAGGAGGAATGTTCTAGAGAATGTCCTTCAGAACTGCTGGACAGGACAAGAAGGCCACAGCCTGGGGTGGGAATGAGCAAGCAGCTCAGTGCTAGGGGAATCCACCAAAATCTAACCAGACATGGGTCTAGCAGCGATGTACTCATTTCACTTTTAGTCCAGGTGCACAGCTAGGTGATCCAGATCTTAAAACCCACCCTACCCCACTTGCATGCTAGGGGCCCCAATTAGATCAGCGTTTCTGCCCCTACTTCAGGGTAGAAGGGGAGAAAATGCAGCTATTAGAATTTTTTGACCCCCTCCCCCGCCCAAGTCTAGGGCAAACCAGATAAATTCAGAAGCCACCTAGTCAAAGGAGACTTTGGAAGTAATGGTGAAATTAGGGGAAAAGGGATGGCAGAAGAAAGCAAAGACGGCTGCACAGTGGTAGTGACAGGGCAGAGGTGCCAGATCATTCAGCCAACAGCTATGTAGGAAAAAGGGGAAACTTCACAAATGAAAGGGGCAGTTGCTGTGAAATGGTGTGCAAATCTATGCTTTTCTCAGTCAATTGGGTCAGGCTGTGGCAGTTTGATGCAAGGTTAACAGAGAAGCAGAAGATGATAGTCACTGACCTGGTGCCGGAAGGTCTGGGGTAGCGGGTTCTGCATCACGTATAGCATTGTCCAGGGAGAAGGCAGGCAGGGCAGGGCAGGGCAAAAGGCCCTGCTGACACAGCTAGAGCTTTTCCACAATAGCACTGGGGCCATGGAACGCACTGCCCGGGGAGCACCTTCAGGCAGTCCCTGCATCATGGATGCAATGGGATCTCCTGCAAAATTCTGCTTTGCCTCTTTGATTAGTGCTGTATTTTACTGCACTGTGTGTTTATCTGAGAGATGGTTGTGAAATTCCTTAATGCATTGCACACATGCAGGGGGTGCACACCTCCAGTGCTGCCTCTGACATCTAGCACATGGAGCATGGATGTCTCAACAAGAACACCTCTGCTGACCCCTTGGGGGCAGGGGTACTACTTCTTGCTCTACGCATGAGTCATCTTGTTATGCGCAGTATCTTGGGTGGGGACTTGCGCATTACCAAAGAAGAGAAAAGAGAATGCCAATCCGTGTCGCAGTTGCACGAGCTGATTTGTATGTATCGATGCAGGAAAAGTGAAAGTCTCACCATAGTGGGGAGACTGTGGCCAGGTAGCTCCTCAGTCTGCCAGCCCAGTGTTAAGTGTTGGTGTTGGCAGTGTCTGGGCAATGTGATCATACTATGCCAGCATTTTTCCATCGTCTCTGGTTTCCAGTCCATGTCCGGGTCCAATCCAAAAACCTGGTATGAATATCCAAATCCCTAAATAGCTTGAGGCCAACTTATGTGAGGGATCTTCTGTCTGCCTGACCCTAAGATCTTCCTGATTTCCAGCAGCTCCTGGCAAAGGAAGCAAGGTGAGTGGACCTTTTCTGTTGTGGGATGCTAAGAAGACAGCCCAGAAAGGGATGCATCTTGTGGCATCCCAGAAAGGTTTGCCCAGTGCCTGCATCGTGCTCTCACACAAAATCCATCCCTCTGGCACCCAGGCAGTTTCTCTCCCGCTTGCTCCTGGCTTGGAGAGGGAGCCAAGCTGGAAGGAAGCTGCAACCTCTTGCAGGATGAAGGTTGCGCACCCGGCAACCTTCCTCCGTGCCACGTGCCGTGCCACATACAGTGCAAAGGCTGCTGCACGTGATGCAGAAGAGGGTTGCCACTGGCACGGCACTTGTGCCTTGCACACACCAGTGCCAGGAACTGGCCGCAACAAAGCAGACTGGCATCGGGGAGCCAAGTCCAGGGGATCTGGTGGATTCCAACCCCCAAAACAGATTCCTCACAGAGCCCTTCCGATTGTCTTGGTAATTTTAGTCTTTCTCTTACTGTATTGTAATATTTGCTGTTATGTTATGTTTTTGTTTTTACTTCTGCTTTTTACTGTCATTTTAAAACTCTTATGTTGTACGTTAGGGTTTTAATTGCTGAGATCCACCCAGAGAGTTTTGGCTGTTGGGCAGTATAGAAATGCAATAAACAAACAACCCACTGCCACTAGCGCAGATGATGTGACACCCAAGGAGTGCCCCGCATGTGACACAGGCCACCCTGGCTCAAAAGGATCAGGCAAACCAAGCCAGTGTCTACAGGTGGCAGAGAAATCACAAAATAAGAATCATGGATTTTTCATTCCAGTATCATTTCTAATGTTTGTTCCATCTCAGAACAAAGGGAAATCAGCAACTGATTACATACAATGGCCTGATTTCTTTCCAGCAGCCTGATTCTCCACTAAACTTAGTTTTATTTATTTATTTAGAAAATTTCTATGCCGCCCCATTCACCGAAGCCTCAGGGCGGCTCACAAAACATCAATTAAAATATAATACACTAAAAATATAAAACGAATTAACAATATAAAATAAGTCACCCTGGCCAAAGAATAAAATAAGCAAATAATATTAGCAATTAAAATGACATTTGAATAAAAAGGTAAAACACTTTTTTAACCAATTAATTCTCAACTTACAGTCTGTATGATTAAAAATCTTGAACAAGACACTTCAGGTTTAAACTCCAGTGTGGTGTGCATCTCTTTGCAAGATGTCGTTCATGCAACATGAGGTAAGTGATCATAAATACAGTCCAGATGTTTCCAGTCTCAGCTGAGTGGTGATTAATTTTAAACTATCTCCAAGATCCTCCATGTTCCAGACACAATCTATAGACTGGAATGAAATGCTGGCTATTAATGGACTCCTTGTCTGTTCTAGTATGATACAGAGCTCACAAGCTGATAGTTAGAAAACAGTTTGAAGGACGTTGCCAAGAAAATATTTTCAGCAATAGAGAACACCATGCAGAACTAAAACAATGTATATTTAATTTTAAGGACAACTAGTTGCTGCTTGTTCAGTACATTTTGAATCCATAATGTAGCATGGCTTCGGTTATCCATGCTTTAGTAACCTCCTGTCTGAATTACGGCCATATGTTACACATTTGACTGCCTTTGAAAATGGCTTAGAAACTTCCATTACTCCATTTTAAGACTGCTGGATGATTAGCCGGAATGTGGCTATTTAAATGTATTATGGTGGTGCTTCATCATCTGCATCCATTTCCAGTCCAATACAACATTGGATTGTGACCTTTAACACCCTTAGGGTGCCATCCTATGGCTTCCCAACATTGCCCAGGAGGCCATAGGGTTCCCTGGGGACTCTGTTCCTGCCTACCTCATGTCCAGGGCAGAAAGAACCTCTCCAAGTTCTCTCGCCCCCAGTGAGGAAGAAAAGCACACCAAGGAGGGAACCGGAAGGAGGCTGGGGACAATGGATGATACTGATTCCTATCAGCATTCCACCCTCCTTTCCTCCCACTGTTAGGCAATAAATCTAAGTGGCTAAAAATGGCTATCTAGGGGAAATACATGGCACAAGGCATAGCAGAGATCATTGCCGACATTCCTTACTGGATGCACAAAAGTCTACATGTTAGAGGGGTCACATGCATCAGACTCGGAGGACATTGGCTTGTGCCATTAATGGCTAGAGGTCAAGCTGCATAAGGAATCCCTTCCTTCCTCTGGCACCTTCCTGGATGTCTTCTGAAATGTAATTTGTCATGTCAGTAACTGCTCCTGGGGATTGTGCTGGAGATACCCTATGCTAGCACAATGTCATTTAGGTCACTGAGAGGAGAGCAGAGCAGTGGAGACTAGCCACTTTTAAAAGGCAACATAAAATGTAGTAAGTAAATATATTCACTTGGAACATCAAAAACTCTGCAAACAACACTGTCCTTGAAAATTATGTGTGGAAGTGGTAGTCCTCATTCAATACCAGTCCCTAGAAACAACCACCAATGATAAGTGGAAGCTCAGTGACTAGGGTGAGCCAGCAAAAAACACAGAAGTCTTAACAGCTTCATACCAGCAAAAAACAACAACAAGAACAACATCCCAGTTACCACTTAAGAACATGGGAATCTCTGCCGGATTAGGGCAGAGTTCAGTCCAATATACAGGCTGTTCCACATAGTAGAAGACCAGGTGCTTCCACAAAATGCACAATTGAGACATGAGAGCATTTTTCTGCCTGCCTGGCTCTTTGCTCTGACAGCAGTGAGAATTCACAGACATAATGGCCTACGTAGGCACTCCCCTTCAGGGTTCCACATAATAGGCAAAACTAGACACATTTGCCTGAACAGGAAAAGCTGAAATGGACTGACTCCATAAAGGAGTTTACAGGAGCTGAGCCAGGATGTGAAGGACAGAGCATTCATTCATAGGGTTGCCATAAGACAGAGATGACTTGCTAGCACATAGCAACAACAATCCATCACTCTCCTCACCACCCATTTACAGTACTTCAGCATAATTTAGGGGGCGCAGAGAAGACTTCAGTCTATATGTGTTTATCCCCCAAAAGAATCCATATCAAGGGCTATGGCAAGTTATTAAAAAAGAATGACTCTGCATTTTTGCAATTTACTCTTGAATGTGTAACAAACAGGTAATTCAGTAGTATCTTCTACACACTTGAAGAATGTCACAGTCTTAGCAGCTTTATAGACATGCTGGTGAGTTGCAGCAGTCACCCTGAGAGCCGAACTGCAGATTGTGCTAAGCACATAGCCTGTTATCCAGGCAGCAAGGAGAAAGAAAGTATAATGTAAGCCTGTGTGGTCCAACTTGTACTGGGACTGCCACACTTGGGAGACAAGAGACAGCAAAATTGCTCTGTTGTGCTCAGAGATCAAAGTCTTTGTCAGTCCAAAACCCTGGCAGCTAGAACCAGACAGGGTGGGAGGAGAACTTTTATAGCCTCATTTCCTCCAGTGTTTTGTTTTGAGATTGATGGCCCTCCAGTACACCCTCCCTGAACTCTTCTGAGGTCACCAGTATGACCTCTGAAGGAAAAGCTTCCATGGAGCTTTCCATTACAGTTGGGAAGGGAGAAAGGGAAGATCCACAATCCTGTTCCGTGCTCGTACCTCTGTCTATAAAAATAAAGATAATTACCACATCTAGATGCTCTCTAGGGGCCATAGGATTGCTCGGCCTGGTGTTTTAAAATTAGTACCTTGCACTTGTTGATAGGTTGTGGTTCCTTTGAGCCTTTTTTGTCCTTTTGCAAGGACTCAAATACATAAAGCCATTAGAACCTGTGATACAAGATAGGATACAGAAGTGCCTAAACTACATCTATGCATCCATGCATTTATTTATTTATTTATTTATTTATTAAAACATTTTTATGCCGCCCCATTCGCCGAAGCCTATTCACTGCCTAGCATCCCCCGTCACCACAGAAGCACCGACATTTTAATTATTACAGAACTTTCATTTTTTCAGACACAACTGAAGCAGAGTTTATGGGTTCTTTCTTACTAAGGGTTTACATTCTTAGTAAATTCAAATTCTTCAAGACTTGATCTGCATAAACCCAAGCCTTGAAGAATAAAATCGCTGGTCCTGTACACATGTCAATCACATTAATTCCCCATTTGCAAGTTTTAGGATCAAATCCATACAAACAAAAAGAAAAAAGACAAACACAAACAGCAAGGACAGATATGCTGAAAGGGTTCCATTAGTGAAACATAAATATCATATCTCTGCTCTTATTTAAGCTAAAATAACAAAGAGAAGAACGTAATTAAACAATTTTTGGTACTTGCTCATAGCTACCAATCCAGCAATTTTTCCTGGTAGCATTTAATAATGAATTTGACTTTTCCTATGATCAAAAGGACTTCATAGCAATTTCCTACCCTGTATCATTCAGTGGAAGCTTTTTGATCAGCCACCTGCCACATAACTTGCCTCAGCACTCTCCTCCCTCAAGTGTTAAGAAATTACCAAGAATTAAAAAGTTGGTTCAGTTCAGCTACCCGTAGGTCACCACAGTTTGGAGCCTTGCTCGTGCAGGGATCACTCCTTTTGCTTCAGTGCACCAAAGAATGTTCTGCTTACATGATGGGAATATTCCTGAATGTATGGACATTCAGAAAACATAAAGGTTGGTCCTGTGTCATGTGTGGTTCAGCATTGTTTTGGCCTTACTAGACCCTGGACAGAGGCAAAGTATGCAGATCCACATATCAGATACAAATCACACACACACACACACACACACACACACACACACACAGGTGCTGCTTAAGCATGCATAGATTGTTGTGGCATTGCTTCAGGCCAGTTTAAGTCATTTAATCTGTTTTCTAGTGCTTTATATGCAAAGATGCCCTTCAGGAAAGAATGACTTCCTTGCCCCTAGATACTGCCCAAGGTTGTACAATACTGAAAGCAAGGCCTGGTCAGTTGCTGTCTCCTTGTACCCTCAAAGTGTTTTGATAACTTGTGTGTGTGTTTAATATAAATATAAATCTCTTTTAGTATAAATCTCTAGGCATTTTAAAACAGTTTTTAAACATCGTCCAGCTGGCAGACTATATTATAGTTACAACAATCTTAAGTTACTTCCATAAGGCATTAAAGCAGCTTTGAGAAGATGCATTGTTTAGCTTATTGTTTCCACTCACCATCGCTGAACGGTGTTGGCACCTGAACTACAGATGTATGAACTAGCATGGTTCAAAATGATGGTTTTTTATAACATGTTTTAGAACAGAAAATTCTGTGTGCACACACAAGCGTGCACAGAGAGAGAGAGAGAGAGAGAGAGAGAGAGAGAGAGAGAGAGAGAGAGAGCGAGCGCGCGAAGGAGGGAGGGAAGAACAGATGCACTGTAATAAAATTAGTGGCCCCTGATTTATGTGTGTGCTTTTTAAAAAATCATCTGTATAAGAAATTGCCCTTGGGATAGAATTAAGCTGTGAGTCTGTGAACAATCAGTGTAAACATTGTAAAAATAGTTTCAAATGGTTGTCCTCAAAAACCAGATACTCATGCTGTGCTAAATCCTGATCCAGAAACAAATTGAGTAGTTTTGGATAGATAGCTGTCCAACCAAAGCAGTGCTCCCCTAAAGCAGTCCAAATCCAAGCAGGAATGCGTCTGAAAATCCAGAGAGAAACAGTCACTGACCTGGTTCTCATGATATGCCAACTTATTATGCAGGTTACTGCAGGTGTACAAATTTCCCCTGTATTTATTTCCCAGCCATTAAATTTGCCTGCCTGCCTGCCTTTCTTTTTAGCAGCCAAGAACATTCAGTAACCAGGGAACTTATAAAGGCATGGGAGGTGGAGGATACTGAGAAATCTATGTTTAGCGTTTAAAATTAAGAGTATTGCATTATTAAGATGTTGTGCCACCCCTGCCCCCTGCACTGAGGTGCACCCATTTTTGCCACTTCCCCACCCTCCTTTTGGGAGCTTTTCATATGACAATTCAGCATTTGTTCCCTGCAACTGTTCACAAATTAGCCTATATGCAGTCTTGCCTTGTTAAACTGTTACCTCCTCTTTTCAGCTCCAACAGCTAAAACAGACGAGAAAATTGACCAGGCAAGAATATATACATATCAAATAGCCATAAGAGTACACCAGTGAAATACAAGAATACTTTTTTTAAATTACAAGCATAATTTTCAGGGGCTAAAAAAAAACCAACCCCAACTGAGGCTCCAAAAAGAAAAGGGAACAAGTAGGGGTAGGGTTGCATCGGACACTTTGGAGGTAGGAAGGGAGAGATTGTTCAGGTCCTACCATGAAAGTCACTGGAATGTTTGCTAGAACCAGCTGGAAGACTAGGAAGAACTGGAGGGCACGGGGGAATGGAAGAAATCAAGTGTGTGGGTGATCCTTGCTGGTGAAAAGGGAGTTGTATAAATTTATGCCCCCTCCATGGCAAGATCCTCCATTTTTTGTTTGTCTCATTCTGCTAATCAACAAGCCAGTATGCATTTTGTACAGTGGTACCTTGGCTCATGAGCTTAATCCATTCCAGGACTCTGGTCGTGACCCAAATTGGTCGTGAGCCAAGTCAAATTTCCCCATAAGGGTCAATGTAAATAAGGTTAATCCATTCTGTAACTATTTTCTTTATCACAAAAATTTGAAGCAAAGTGACAAAGAACAACAAAGATTGCAGCCATGGGGGGGTGCAGGTGTGCTCAGGCAGGGAACACAGGCACAATTGTGGCCATTCCCCCCGCCCAGCCTGAACATGGCCATCCCCCCTCCAGCATGAACGCGGCCATCTCCCCGCCCCACCCAGCATGACTATGATCACGCCCATGCAGGAAAGGCGGGCGCACTCGCAATTGTCAGCCGATGCAGAGCTCGTGACTTGCAGCAAAATATTTATGAAATTTCCGTTCACGACCTGATTTGGTCATGAACTGAGGCGTTCGTGAGCCGAGGTACCACTGTACTTTGCCTGCAAGGACTCCAGGTGCTTGGGAAGGTGCAAAACTACTTTCCATTTATTTATTTATTTATTTATTTATTTATTAAAAGCTTTTCTAACCCATCCTCTACAAATGTCTCAGGACAGCTTACAATAAATGAGTAGAATAAAACAAACACCACAGCAACTGGCAGTTCATATACTAAAACCCAAATTAAAATAAATTAAACATTAAAATAAATAGGGAAAATAAAAAGGGGGTTGCCTGACACTAAAAAGAATATAATGTCAGCGCCAGGCAAACCTCTCTAGGGAGCATGTTCCACAGTCGGGGTGCACCATAGAGAAGGCCCTCCTTCAGGTACTCACCCTCCAAACCTCTTTCAAGGAGGCTCCTGGAGCAGGACTTCTGCCTCAGATCTCAAGGGGCAGGAAGGCACATAGGGAAGAAGACATTCCTTCAGGTATCCCAGACTCAAGCTGTTTAGGGCTTTATAGGGCATCAGCAGCACCTTAAATTGGGCCTGGACTTCAATTGGTAGTCAGTGTAACCAGTAGAGGACTGGCTGTATATGTGAAAACCGGCCGGTCTCTGTTAACATCCTGGCAGCAATATTCTGAACAAACTGAGGTGTCTGGACTGTCTTCAAGGGCATTACAGTAATCCAGCCAGGAAGTTACCAGAGCATGGGTCACTGTTGCAAGGCAACGCTCATCCAGGTAAGGACATAGTGAATGGATCAGCTGAATGGATGAGCACCAGGTACAGACACTCCAGACCTAGCCTTGAAGGGCAGGAAGCCCTGCAAGGGGGATTGAATCTCGACAAATTAAGGACACCCCCCCTCCCCTTCCCTCAAGGCTGGATTGGTGCTGCACCACATACCCGGGCAGGCACAACTGGGTGAGGGACACATCCCCCCCTTCTCCCGCCCAGGTCTCTGTAATGCACAGCAGGTCAGCTCCCTCGTCCATGATTAAATAATGGATGAGAGATGTTTTACTTTCAACCGACCTGGCATTCAACAGCAGCAGCACCAAGCCTGAAGGCCGGTTGATATTACTGCCAGGAACCTTCCAGTTGGAGGAGGAACTAGAAGAGGGGACAGATACTAGCCATCTCTCTGTCGTGCCTGAAGCCCCGACAGAGACAGCACCTCACGAGGAGGTCTTGTGCTTGGGACCCTGTATCCAAAAGCCAACTCTGCAGCCTAGCTTGGGGGTGGCTGAGCAGGTAGCTGCACCTTCCCCCGACTCCCTGCCCATTGAGCAAACACCCGAGCCCACATCAAAGCAAGAGAGCCCCGAGGGAAAAGACTCGGCTAGTTCTACTCAGGAGAGGTCAGAGCAGGCTGTCCCTCCTCCCACTGACGCTAAACTGAACATGACACAGGAGATGCAGGGGGCGTAATAGACTTTTCTCTAGCAACCAATCATAGAATTCTAAGAAGATACGAGCAAAGGCAGAGCTTGTTACGTCAGAGGGAAGAAAGGCATGACCAAGAGAGCTAGTCCCACGTGGGCTCGGGGAGAGACACCACTAGAGCATTAACATCTGCATTCCAAAGACCTCAGCAGAAGAGCTTATCTATTGAGCTGTAAATCTTGTAGACAAGTAGCAATAAAGGACTCTAGTTTTATTGCTCGTGAACGTGTGGGTTGTTTACATGTTGAGTACCACCTCGACACTCTCCCTCCTTCTCTAATGACATGAACCCCAACGTCATATCTTCCCTTGCCCATAACCACACCAATGGGGGCACCCACCTACTCCCCAGGAACTCCCATAACAATTTAAAACCAACAAGTAAAAACTAATAAAACTCGGATGCTGTGTAATAAAAATAGAGCCAACTTGCAGAACCTCTGGCCCAATAAACATATGATAACCAATCAACCTGATCACACCTCATACAGTAAACCAACAGAGCCCCTGGCCTAGCCCCGCTTCAACCAGTTCCAAACGGCATACGCCCTTTGGCTGTTGCCCTTTGGCTGCTGGTCCAAGGCTGCCAGCTTTAGGCCACAACTGGAGAGATGAAAGCTCCAGCCCTGCCCCATCCCGCCCCCTAGAGTACCACCCCCCGCCCCTGGCGTCCTCTCTCACAGGTGCCCAGGGGCATGCAGGTGCTCCCAGGAGGCGGAGTAGTGAAGGGAGGGGCCGGCATGGGTTTGTCTCAGCGGTAGCAGCGGCAGCAGCATCCCTGGGCCCACATACCATGGTGTGGAGTCAGTGAAGAGCAGCGGGTGGCGATGGTGAGGCCATTCCTTCTGGGGAAAGGTTCTGGGGACAGCTAGCCATCAAACCCTGGGTCTCCTTGTCCTGTCAGTGGCAGTGGCTCATTAAATCTTCATCCTTTTTTAAAAAAAATCAGAGACAATAAGCACACTCTGGGTAAAGGTTAATAAGCTTTATGAAATGTCTATAGAAAAAAGATTCTAAAGGTGATGTAGGTACAAAGTACAATGCTAATGCCCCTTATACTATCAGAACCCCTCCAAGAAATACCTGTGGGCAGATTCCTCGTCAGCTACAGCAGCACCTTCTGCAGCTAGGCCTGTTCTGCTCTTAGGGATATTCTTCAACCTCCTATGGGATTTTTGAGGTTAACCGTAATCATAACTGCTCTCATTAAGTCAGACAAATGAAATATGTTTGGTATGTAACTGATTAGGGAAAAAATCTTAAATGCTAACTGTGGGTGCAACTTGGGCATTTCAATACCAGGCAGCTAGCCTTGGCCAGGCCCACCTGGGGCAAAACAGCACTTTCAAGCTGTCTGAGGTCCTGCTCAGAGCCACCTGGTTCTAGGGCCTCACCTACTTCAAGCTCACCTGAGCAATGGGTAACAGCCACCTAAGTCATTGAATTGTGACCAAGAGATAGCTAAGTAACCTTCCCAGATCTCAGTTGACATTTAGCTTGAACCACAAATTATCCAAAACCAAAAATAATCAACAGGTTTCTCCTAGGAAACACTAGACATCAGAAGCTCCTTGGTGCTAGAGATCAGACAGCAAGCCCAGGCCCTGACAGAAAGCAATGAAGAACACACCTGGCTAAATAGAGAAGGGCCAGGTACAGGCATAATGTGGCCATTCCCTACTGTCTTCTTGCAATCACAGTGGTCTTCCAGCTTTTTCACTACATCCCTTTGGAAGGGTCTTAAATATGTGGTTCCATGTGCTTCCATCCACCCCCTTCCCCCATTGGCCTGTCAAAAACTGCTTCAGAAGGTGCCTAGGGTTTGGGCAGGTAGCTGAAATGACTAGGTGAGAGTTTCACGAGGACACAAAAGTGCCCATGCCTGTAAAAATCGCTGAACAGGAGGGAAAGACTCCAGAGCTCCCTGTGGTCACACAGTTCCCACCAAGTCTTATGACAAGCTGACATCTATGAAGAGAAGGGATTTGTCCCATTTGCAGTATGAAGGGCTGTTTGCATAGGCAACATCTTTGCCACGCTGCAGTCACCTAACACAATCCAGCACGTGGTTAAATGTGGTTCAATGCCACTAAAATCAGGAAGAATTACATATGCTTACCTCTCCACTGAATTGTCTTTATTAAAATAACCTCATTCTATTATATTCTTTCACCATTGTTTGCAAGTGGCACAAATGCACAGTATTTACACTCCTCTGCATTTGCATTTTGTCTACTGGTGTTATCTTTCCCACCTACTCACACAGGGAAGCTTGTCTTCCTGCACTATGTAAATCAGCATCACCTCTGGCAAAATGTCAGTGCTTGACAGCTGACCTTAAAACACCTTTTGTTCCACTTTTTCTATTGCACAAAATCTCCAAAATTATGCGTAGTAGCTTGCTGCCCTATAATATTCTCTGGGGTTCTGTATCCTCAGTTGCTGAAGTCTAGTGCCATTTCTAGAGAGCTGACGGTATTAAACTGTTGCAATGAAAACACCAAGAACTCAAGGCATCTTAAAGACAAAGAGCATACAAGGTTATGCCTAAATGAACTGACCAGTTTTGAAGATGCAACAAGGTTCTTCGTCTTTTTAGTGGAAAGAGAGCCCACTGTCTCCAAGAATCTGAACACTAATTAGTAAGGCCATTTTATATGTAGCTGAACATGACCATGCATCCTATGTGTAAGGTGGTTGCCCCTTGAGTGGTCACTCGTGCAGCACCAAAATAGAGGACAACAGTCTGCATGATCTTTATATATGCTTAAAAGTGAAGATGCAAATTTTAGAATCAATAGTAGTGTAAACAGAAATGCATTAGAGCTTAGTGGAGAAGCCTGTATGATGTGTGCATGCTCAGTCTGCTATCCAGCCGTTAACTGCCAAGAGAAGATTGTCCTCTCCAAGGCAAGGTACCTGGCAGAGCCGGTTCTGCCATTAGGCAGAGGGAAGCAACAGGCCCAGGCAGCAAATACTGGAGAAAAGCACTGACAGTTCCTAGCTGTCCTTCTTGAGCTGCACAATCATTCCTCTTTATTGCAGTGCAGAAGTGCCTGTGCATATGATCTTTCCGTGTTCCTTAAGTTAGTCCACTTCCTCAAGCATGTTAGAAGAGGCTGTCCCATCACCAGTGTCGAAGTAAGCACTTGTCCATTGCCTCACACAGCAAAAGCCTTGGGCCCATCCTAATTCCAAGGCACTCTGTGCAGAGGTGCTAGGTTTTAAATGGGGAAAAATATCTCTTTAAAGTTGATCCAAAGCACGCAATAAAATCTTGTTTTCAGAACATAAACTGAACCACATAAGACTTCCTCCGTATTCCCCAAATATTTGTCTTGCAAAATGGTGCTAATCTAGGGGTGCACATATATGATGCTGTTGGCAGCACACAGCAAGATTAAGGCACAAGTTCTGGTCATCAGACAGAGGCAGGATCAGCCTGATACCTGGGTAATTGAGGAAAGTAGGCATGGCCTTAATGCAAACTGCCAACTCTACTTTTGATTTCTGCCAATCGTTGCCCAATTGTGGCCTCTTTGTGTTGTATCTGTGTGCCATCAAGTAATCTCTGATGTATGGCAACTTTATGAATAAATGCCATTCAAAATGCCCTGCCCTTGTCAGCCCTGCTCAGCTCTTCTAAATTCAGCGCTGTGACTTCTTTTATGCAGTTGATCCATCTAATATTTGGGCTTCCTTTCCTTTATCTGCTTCCAGCTTTTCCTAGTATGATTGTCTTCTCCAGTGAGGCTTGCCTTCTGCTGATGTGCCCAAGGTACAGCAATTTCATTTTCATCATTTTTGCTTCAAGGGAAATTCTGGCTTGATTTGATCTAAAACTCACTTGTTCATCTTTCTGTCAGACCAGAGTATTTGCAAAGCTCTCATCCAGAACCATGTTTCCAATGCATCAATGTACTTCCTGTCAGCTTTATTCACTGTCCAGTTTGCACACCCATACACTGTGATCAGGAATACAAGAGTGAGGATGATCTTGCCCCTGGTTTCCAATGAAACACCCTTACACTTATATTCTCTAGTTCCCTCATAGCTGCCTTTCCATGTCTCAGTCTACTTCAAATTTCCTGGCAGCAGGCTCCTTTGAACTGATGACTGAGCCAAGGTATAGAAAAAGAGGGAGAGGGAGAGGGAAGCTGCTGAGGGTTTATTGAAAAAAGGCAAGGAGCTTAGGATCCCTGTAGACTGAACATTTGCTAGTCTGGGGCCAAAGCGCATTTTAAACTGTAAGAGGGACTTCATCATTTAAAAGTTCGCTGTATAGAAAGAAAATATTTTCTCAATATCAGGAAATCTCACCAGTTAATTTTATTAAATGCAATCTATCAGATCTGTATTAGCCCTCTACAGCACTGTAGGGAAAGATTTCTAGACCAATCAAGAAAGGTGGTCACCACTTCCAAGTATAACCCAAGCTTTTGTATGTCACTTACAAAAAATACAACAGAAGAAGTCATATTTGATACATGGCAAGGGTGTCTACAGGCAAGCATGTCAGTATCACGTGATATAGCTGATGGTTTTGCATGTAGCATCTTCCTTTCAACAATTGCCACTTTGGAAGTATTCCTTACCTCTTCCATCTGTATGAGGCCTAGAACATCATGTGTCAGCATGATCATGATTAGCATCGCATTCACCTGTGCTTCATCATTCTGCACAGAATCTCAGGTCTTTCACCCAGACGGAGTCATTGGCTATAAAGAAGGTACCTCCCTAAATAATTCCTTAAACTGCAAGGAGACTGCATGCAGTGGGAAGCGGATTTGGCCTTGGAAAATGGCCACCTATGTTCTCTGAGACTTTAGTCTCCATAACAACTGTTATATATTTACATGTATTTATTGCCCCAGGTGGAGTCCAACTGAGCAAGGAAGCATGGATAGAAGCTAAAGAAGAATTTCAAAAGGAACCTTTCCTTCATTTTATCCTTTGGGGATCGGATTTAACCAATTCCCCCTCAATGGTGTGGGGAACAAAATATGCATACAATAATAATTCAAGCAGTTGTGGATCTACATATTCCATCTGCAGCTATGTCTAGTGTGTGTCTCCTACTATCTTAGGGAGAAATGAAATTAAGAACTTTCATTTAAACTTGTACCAACAAAAACCTCAGCTTATGCAATAATTACTTCTCTCAACATGTCTTATTAAGTAGCACGGGCTGAAAAATAACTTCATATACTCCTAGGGACTGATTGAGTGTAAAAAGATTTGACTTGAATCATTCATGCTGTCAGAGTAATTAAAATTCTCCAAATGGATCTGCAAAGGTCATATAATTGGTTCCCCTTTAAGAAATAAATGCTTTTTTCAGGGTGTGGGCAGCCATACATATAGTTTCTTCATGCTCATACATACAGAAAATATTTTTGCTTAGATCATCTTTGGATTTTCAGAGGGTCCCCAAAACAATTCAGACTCAAAATACAGCTGTTGCCTTTTTACCTATAATATGTGCCATTGTTATATTTCCTGCCATATTTTTACACTTCATGAAAGTATAAACCTTTATGACACAGTTGTTCAATAAATTTAATTTAATACTTGGTTATGTTTTTAATCTTCTTTTGTCTGTGTCTTCAGTCCACTAAAGAAAGCCAGATTTTAATCTATGCTTATGTGTTCTATTAACCACAGATGCAGCCAGTGGAAACAAAGATGAACACATGAGTTAGAAGTAATTTAATGTATTATGATCTTTTTTAAATGGAAGAACAAACAGTAAGATGAAAGAGGCCTTCTGCATGAAAACCACAATATTGGATACAAACAATTACAGACAAAAGGAAAATAGCTGCTACCACAAAATGCTTATGAAAGCGCTTGTGGGATTGTTTGTGTATTCCTATGACAGTTCTCATGCTACAAAATGAATAAGCACAGGCACAAACAGAAGCCCAAGCTTGAATTTAGCTGCACTTTTCTTGAAAAACCCTCTAAAGTGAGGATGGTAGATCCATGCATGGAAATAATTTCTTGATGCAAGAGGACATCTTTAGATCTCATCCCACTTCCATTTAAGAATGTGCATCGACCAATAATAATTTGAAGAAAGGCGTTTGCTTGCTACAATTGCCAAGATTATGAGAGAAGAAGATGCTCATCTGGTTCACACAATGGATAATCCATAATGGGTGACTAGCATACTCTAGTGATAGAGAAGAAGCTCACCGATGTAGGATTTACCAGCCTCCCCTACATCCATTCCCAAATTTAAGTGCCAGCTCTCATGCAAGGAGGGAAAAATGTTGCAATCCAAAAGGAAGATACAGTGGCAACTGTAGGCTTCAGATCCACAAGAAGGTGGGTTTCTGGGTGTATACTTCCATCATGTGATGCTAGAGCAATTTGTAATGCAGGTGAAATTTACTGTCACCAGCTGGAGAAGCTCATTGTTGTATCCAGCTAAGGACTGATCAGGGCCATTTTATCCCAACAGTGATTTTTTCTATTCGTACATAAAATATACATAGTCACCCTCACACAAAATCTGAGGCGTTTACTTAGTGATGAGAAAAGTTGAGCCCATGGGCTGATCCAGCTCAAAAGGCTTCCTTTTCAAGCCACCAAGGCTTCCCTTCGGAAGCCCCATCCCTTTAAAAAGTGGGAAGGAGGGATGCCTCTTCAAGACAGAGAGGGAGGGAGGGGGAGAGAGAGAGGGGGAGAGAGAATTTGTGTGGGTCTTCAATCAAATCAAGCCTGAGCTTTCCCTAGAAGCAAAAATGACAAAATTGAGGCTGTCATATTTGGTCGCATCATGAGAAAGTAAAACTTTCTGGTGAAGACCATTATGCTAGGGAAATTCAAAGAAAAGAAAGACCAAATATGAATTAGATTGACTGTATAAGGGAAGGCACAGCTTTCAATTTCCAAGAGCTTGGCAGGGCTGTCATGGATAGGACATCTTGGAGGGCTTTCATCCATCATGGGGTTGCCATAAATCAGAGAGGACTTGATGGCACTTAACAACATGCGGCAAGAAGACAGCCCACAAGATCTTACCCACAGGGGAATGCAGCCACAGGCTAAGAAGTTTCCCTATCCCAGCATAATTGTAGGCTACACAAATACCATGGCATGCAGACATAGAGGATTTCAGATTTTAATTCTAGCTGTGAAGGAAACAGTTTTGGGGGCATCACAGCACACATGATCGAACTCTTCCTTTTCCAGATGCAAGCTCGTTAAGGCCATCTTTCTCTAATGGAAGTTGGATTTTTCTTCTATTGCTTATTGCCACACAGAAAGTGATTTTCAACAGGATTGCAATTGAGAAGGGAAAGGTGATATTTTACAGTTTAGTACCAATGCAAATTGGGGAGAAGAAGATTCATGTAACGTGTGGAGGGGCTTACTGTGTTTCAGCATCATCCACAGATAAGTTTGTCTGCTTCTATGCAGTAAGGAGGCACTCCAGTGACATCCTCCGACTGGCCACAGGGAAAGGCCAAGTCCCTGCGGTGACTGCAGAAAGGTCTTCTGAAGCTGCAGGGGGACTGTCTGGAGGGCCCTCATGTGTGGCCAGCGCAGCTCTTTCTGCAGGTGGCTATGCAGGTGAAAGGCCATCCTCAGGGGTGGAGTGTCCAAAGAGCAGGGCCAGAACTAGGCACCATCATTCTGTGAAAAATCCAGACAGTTCCTCAGCCCTTCCTTCTTGTGGGCACAGGAAAAACATTTAGGCAGAGGAGATCATCCATATAAAT
Organism: Varanus komodoensis; assembly: GCF_004798865.1. Lineage (NCBI taxonomy): Eukaryota > Metazoa > Chordata > Lepidosauria > Squamata > Varanidae > Varanus > Varanus komodoensis. Next base: position 1,430,810 of record NW_025336072.1, read on the forward strand.
ATTTTGGAGGGCTGGGGAAATGTGGAGGTAATCCTTGCCCCTGAGCTCCTCCCATAATCCATTGGGTGCCCTCAACCCTTTGAGTCTGATAGGTTATGGGCAGCCACACTGAACCACACCCTTTGTAGCCCAGACCATTGCAGTATTATATGCTATCCTAATAAAATTAGCTTGTGGTTGGATGCCTTATTTGGGGTCTTTTAAACAATGAGCAAACTAGAAGAAACAGAACAGGAAACAAGGAAAGGACTCACAAAGAATCCCTATCTGACTGTATTGACTTCTTATCATTTCTGTCTTTCGGCAGCCCATGTGAATTCCACTTCACATACCACAGAAAACATCAGAAGCAATTAAAGTTTGTGTCTTGTCTAATATTTTGTAAGGAAGTGAAGTCTAAACATCCAGAACGAAAGTGTGTATTTATTATTGTCCAACTGTAACTTTCCTCCTCCACAGCTGCCCCCCAAAATCATTACAATAAAACTGCAACAACACAACATTATTTCCACGTTCTTTTGTTATTTCTTGGCTGTAGATATTTAAACAATCTGTACTAGAATTGATTTTATCAGGTGTGCAGAAATATGCATAGAAAAACAACTTTAAAAGTTACAGATTGTATTATTGTAATAATTGTATTATTATCAACATTGTCCCTTAAAGTTTATTTGGTTATGTAAGGCTGTTAACTGATTAAATGCTGTAGTTAACTCTCCCAAAAAGACAAACAAACTCACACATCCTCTGTGGGGTTTTAGAGATGCTGAAAGAATTGTGTGACATATTGCTATATAACCAATAGAAGTACCTAGTTTCCTGGGACTATATCACTTCAGAATTCAGTCTTGGTTTTCTGTGCTTGAATAGCCCACTGTGTTAGAACAAAAACAGAAAGCTCCTTGCACATCTACAACAATGATGTCAGGAACAAAACTAATCAAAACTATTTCCCAGATATTTTGAGCAAGCAGGAATTTTTTGACATGGGGAAGAACTAAATTTGCTATCTGGTTACTTGTACTTTCCTTCACTACTTCAAACATCCTAAGAGGGCAGTACTATATGATAATGTCTTTTATACCACCTCTAAAGCTCATCATGATCAGAAGGTATTTCATATGCTCTAATCAAAACAGATCAAGCTACAATATAGAATGAATTATCAGAAACAAGTTGTTTGCTTAAGTCTCCCTGAACTTGGGTGCTTCAATGGGCAATTCTGACCAGTGCTTGGGGAGAAGTACAGCAACCCCATGATCATCTTGCATTTGTGGCAGGTCTGCATGGATGCAGGTGAGGGGAAGCCTAATTTAAATGTCGTGACCGGGTCTACAGGCATAGTCTTCACGTTGCCGTTTGCACAAGTAAGGAGGATTTGAAGGGGGAGGCACATTGCCAGCGAATCGCTTACAGGAAACAACCTCTGAGGATGCAGTCCCAAATAGGAATCTCTGCCTGCAGCTGCATCCTCCATTGGAATGTTTGAGCCAGACTATGGAACGGCCTCATTCAAAAATTCTTGCAGTTTTTTCCCATCATGAAAACATGATGCTGGGGGAAACAACACTGATCTGGTCTCAGTCTTCCTCTGTATCAGGGGTAGGATACTTTTGGGTGGCCCAGGGATCATTGTCCAGTTTCAAGAACCCCAACTGGCCATGGTCCTTCTGCCACCATGGGAGCACACTGCTACAGAGACTCACAAAGCAAGAAATGTAGCTTGAAATCAAGCCACATTTGCCCTTCTTAAGGTTCCATAGTGGTTTGACAGTGACATTCAGTTACACCCACTGCTTTTTTAAAATAATGACATGCCACCAAAGTTTGCTTTATGCCAGGGTTACATGAGCCTTGCAGACTCTTCTAAGAAGATTGCAGGGTCAGCACCAGATGAGCTTTCCTGGGAAGAACATTCCATAAACAGAAGGTTATCAAAGAAAAGCCCTGTTTCTGAACTACCCCAGTCCCAACTTCTATCAGAGGGACACACAGAGAAGGGGCCTCTGACACTGGGCTCATGCACCAAATTGGTTTGTAAAGGAGGCCTGGATATTTGGGGGTCCCAAACCATGTAGAGTTTTAGAAGTCAATACCAGCACTGTGAACATGGAAATTCAACCAACAACCTGGCAATCCGTGCAGATGACACAAAACTGAGCTTATATGTTAATATTACCTAGTCCCAGTCAACAACCTGGCTCTGGAATCCAGGAGCAGATTCTTAGTCTTGGCTGTAATTAGCCTCAGTTCATTGGCCTTGATTCCATCAATTAAAAGATCAGTTCATTACCAAGGTGTGTCATCTGTGTCTCCAAATGCCAGATAACCCTGCATGGTCTCATGGAGATGTTAAAAATACGAGGACTGGATACTCTGTGTGTGTGCATCTTCTCGTAATTGTCATCTTATTGTAGTTGTTGTTGTTAGTCACGAAGTCATGTCCGACCCATCGCGACCCCATGGACAACATTCCTCCAGGCCTTCCTGTCCTCCACCATCCCCTGGAGTCTACTTAAGCTCACACCAACTGCTTCAGTGACTCCATCTAGCCACCTCATCCTCTGCTGTCCCCTTCTTTTGCTATCTACTGTTCCCAGCATTAGACTCTTCTCCAGGGAGTCCTTCCTTCTCATTAGGTGGTCAAAGTATTTGAGTTTCTTCTTCAGTATCTGGCCTTCTAAAGAACAGTCAGGGTTGATCTCCTCTAGGACTGACTGATTTGATCGCCTTGCAGTCCAAGGGACTCGCAGGAGTCTCTTCCAGCACCACAATTCAAAGGCCTCAATCCTTTTGCACTCAGCCTTCCGTATGGTCCAGCTTTCACAGCCGCACATTGCAACTGGGAAAACCATAGCCTTGACTTTTGCGTACTTTTGTTGGCAGGGTGATGCTTCTGCTTTTTAGTATGCTGTCTAGATTTGCCATAGCTTTCCTCCCCAGGAGCAAGCGTCTTTTAATTTCTTGGCTGCAGTCCCCATCTGCGGTGATCTTGGAGCCCAGGAAAATAAAATCTGTCACTTCCTCCATTTCTTCCCCATCTATTTGCCAGGAAGTGAGAGGACTGGATGCCATGATCTTAGTTTTCTTAATGTTGAGTTCCAAGGCAACTTTTGCGCTCTCCTCCTTCACCCGCATCAAGAGGCTCTTTAGTTCCTCTTCACTTTCTGCCATTAGAGTGGTATCATCTGCATATCTCAGGTTGCTGATATTTCTCCTGGCAATCTTAATTCCAACTGGTGATTCATCTAGCCCCGCCTTTCTCATGATGTGCTCTGCATATAAGTTAAATAGGCAGGGCGACAGTATACAGCCTTGCCGAACTCCTTTCTCAATTTTGAACCGATCAGTGGTTCCATGTCCAGTTCTCACTGTTGCTTCTTGACCCGCATATAGGTTTCTCAAGAGACCAATAAGATGGTCTGGTACTCCCATCTCTTTAAGAACTTGCCACAATTTGTTGTGATCCACACAATCAAAGGATTTAGCATAGTCAATGAAGCAGAAGTAGATGTTTTTCTGGACCTCCCTAGCTTTCTCCATGATCCAGCGTATGTTGGCAATTTGATCTCTAGTTCCTCTCCCTCTTCAAAATCCTGCCTGTACTTCTGGTAGTTCTCGGTCCACATACTGCTGGAGGATTTTGAGCATAACTTTGCTAGCATGAGAAATGAGTGCAATGGTGCGGTAGTTTGAACATTCTTTGGCATTGCCCTTCTTTGGGATTGGAATGTAAACTGACCTTTTCCAGTTCTGTGGCCACTGTTGAGTTTTCCGAATTTGCTGGCATATTGAGTGCAGCACTTTTACTGCATCGTCTTTTAGGATTTTGAATAGCTCAGCTGGAATACTGTCGCCTCCGCTAGCTTTGTTGTTGCTCAGACTTCCTAAGACCCATTTGACCTCACATTCCAGGATGTCTGGCTCAAGGTCAGTGACCACCCCATCATGGTTATCAGGCACGTTAAGCTCTTTCTTGTATAATTCTTTTGTGTAATCTTGCCACCTCTTCTTAATCTCTTCTGCCTCTGTTAGGTCCCTGCCATTTTGGTCCTTTATCATGCCTATCTTTGCATGAAATGTTCACTTCATACCTCCAATTTTTTTGAAGAGATCTCTGGTCCTCCCTATTCTATTGTTTTCTTCTGTTTTTTGCACTGTTCATTTAAGAAGGCATTCTTATCTCTTCTAGCTGTTCTCTGGAATTCTGCATTCAGTTGTTTGTATCTTTCTCTTTCTCCCTTGCCTTTCGCTTCTCTTCTTTCCTCAGCTATTTGTAAAGCTTCCTCAGACAGCCATTTTGCTTTCTTGCATTTCTTTTTCTTTGGGATGGTTTTAGTTGCTGCCTCTTGTACAATGTTGCAAACCTCCATGCATAGTTCCTCAGGCACTCTGTCTATCAGATCTAATTCCTTAAATCTATTTGTCACCTCTACTGTATATTCATCAGGGATATGATTTAGGTCATACCTGAGTGGCCTGGTGCTTTTCCCTGCTTTCTTCAACTTAAGCCTAAATTTTGCAACCAGAAGCTCATGATCTGAGCCACAGTCAGCTCCTGGTCTAGTTTTTACTGACTGTGTAGAGCTTCTCCATCTTTGGCTGCAGAGCACATAGTCAATCTGATTTCTGTGTTGACCGTCTGGTGATGTCCATGTGTAGAGTCGTCTCTTGGGTTGTTGGAAAAGAGTGTTTGCTATGACCATCGTATTCTCTTGACAAAATTCTACCAGCCTGTTCCCTGCTTCATTTTGTACTCCAAGGCCAAACTTGCCTGTTATTCCGGTTATCTTTTGGCTTCCTACTTTGGCATTCCAATCCCCCATGATGATAAGGACATCATTTTTTGGAGTTAATTCTAGAAGGTGCTGTAGGCCTTCATAGAACTGGTCAACTTCAGCCTCTTCAGCACCAGTGGTTGGGGCATAGACTTGGACTATTCTGATGTTGAATGGTTTTCCTTGGATTCGAACTGAGACCATTCTGTCATTTTGGAGGTTGTATTCCAATACTGCTTTTCCTACTCTTTTATTGACTATGAAAGCTTCTCCATTTCTTCTGAGGGATTCTTGCCCACAATAGTATACCTGATGGTCATCTGAATTAAATTCACCCATTTCTGTCCATTTTAGTTCACTGATTCCTAAGATGTCGATGTTCAGTCTTGTCATCTCTTGTTTGACCACATCCAGCTTGCCTTGATTCATGGATCTTACATTCCAGGTTCCTATGGAGTATAGATCTTTGCAGCATCAGACTCTCCTTTCACCACCAGATACATCAGCAACTGAGTGTCCTTTCGGCTTTGAGCCAGTTGCTTCATTCTTTCTGGCGCTACTAGTACTAGCCCTCTGCTCTTCCCCAGTAGCATATTGGACACCTTCCGACCTGAGGGGCTCATCTTCTGGCATCATATCTTTTTGCCTTTTGGTACTATTCATGGGGTTTTCATGGCAAAGATACTGGAGTGGGTTGCCTTTTCCTTCTCCAGTGGATCACATTTTGTCAGAGCTCTCTGCTATGACCTGTCTGTCTTGGGTGACCCTGCACAGCATAGCTCATAGCTTCATTGAGCTACGCAAGCCCCTTCGCCACGACAAGGCAGTGATCCATGAAGAGGTGGCCTCTGTTCAAAATAATTGATGTTTCCCAGTCACTAACTATAAGTCAGTGAAGTGTCCAGAGAAGGAGAGCTAAACACAAGGTGCTAAATACAGTTTTTTTGGTAAACAGACAGACAGACACACACACACACACACACCGAGGGGGGGGAGGGGGAGGGGGAGAGGGAGAGGGAGACGGAGAACAGTTATTATTCATGATGCCTGACACATTTTGAGCTATAGCACTTCCTCAGAGGAAATAATATATTCCAGTACTGAAACTAAGAGATTCTTCTACCTTACAGCAATCCTAGCCTCCTCAGGAGAGTGTCTAATATATTCCTGATGAGATTTCTGCACACCTCATGGGCTAATCTGAATTTCAACATATAGCAATCAGCAATGCTGACGCCTAACTTCTCACATCACTGCAATCCACATTCACCTCAAGACTCTGATTCCTGTCTTCTGTAGGAGGCCTCAAACTCTGCCGAAATGGTCTCTCCAAACTTCTGCACTCTATTTTGGGTGCATTTGTGAGACCATTTCACTAAATCTCTCGAGTGGGCAGAGAAATTCCCCAACAGTTTCTCAAGAGCAACGCTCAGCATTTAGCAGAACAGTGCCTTTCATTTTTTCCGAAGTCTTCCTTTTTCCCTTATGCTGCTGATGCAAATCAAAATAGCAGCAACTGTGTTGACAGCCTGGCCACCACGTTGCATGCAGCACAACAGTCCGCACCTATCATCATCCCAGTGCATGACGGGGTGTGGGTGTGTGCACACGTAAGCGACGGGAGGTGGAGAAATAATGACCACTGCCAGAAACAGTGATGGACAATATTTGGAGAACAGCTTGCCAAGTAACCTTCTTTTTCTAAGGTTGAGGAACTGAGAAAAAGAAAAATCTTAACAGCAAAATCCCATCTAAGAAATTTTGGTGCAGCCCTAGACAAGAAGCTTTTTTAGCATCCTTGTAGTCTATCAATGGAGGGAATGCGAATCTCTTTTCATCTTCAAAGGGTAAGGGCAGTTTTCTTCATGTGTAACATTCACATGAAGCAGCAGGGTTCAACCTGTGCTCCTCCCTGTGGAACAGACAAAAAGAAAAATCACTAGCAGCTGATCATCTGCCCTAGAGAAACCCTTTTATCCCTTTGAAATGTGCTCAGAGGTGCTACACAGGAGCTGGAGACTTCGTTCCTTTGTAAGACTCCCTCCTTCAAATTGAAAACATATTACAAAATGCCTGTGAATGTGTCAGTGACTATTGTCCAACATCTGGCCGTTGTTTATTTATTTACTTATTTATAGGCAAAGCATTCTCAATTGTTGTAGGCTGCAATCAGAGCATCTGTTTAAATCAACATTTCTAAAACAAATGATGAACAGGCCAGATTTGCTTGTGGCATATATGATAACATGGTGCATCATGTGTGATGGTATTTAAACCTGAGGGAGATTCTTTGGATCGCATTGCCAATGCTTCTGATATTTCAGATCCATGGATTTTTAGAGAGGGAGGGGAGAATAAGCAATGTGTCTTACAGGAGGAGATTATTCTGGTAGATCCTATTTTATTATCTGTCATGGTAGGAAATAATCACTGAGGCAGCGGTGAAAGGAAAATAAAAATTATTTATAAATAGGGTCCACTAGGAAAGAAGATAAAAGTTGTTTCTCTAAAAAGGCATACCAGGGAGAAAGACCATAGTCCAGCCATCAATTTATCCATGTGGAATGCCCTGAACCCCAATAGCATAATGTGCTTTTGCATGAGTGAGACTCCAGTCCATCAGGTCTTCTTCTCAGACCTACATTTGTTTTCATTTTCCATAGTTATGTTTTCTTTTCCCCAAAAAATTATTTCTGCCCAACCTCCCTGACATTAAGCCGAAATTGTGTCCTGTAGGAATAATGTGCAATCTAAAAACATTATGGATTTTGGATGGAAAACAACAGAGCTGCAAGCAATGGAATGCCCTTGAAACTAATAGGGAAAAAACTAAAATAAAACTAAAATAAAAATGAATTCACTTAAGAATGAGGTAAAATAAATGAATGTAATTAAAAGGCCATGAAATTAATGTCATTTTGAAATAAATTTATTTTTCCCACCATTGCACAGCCTTGCTGCCAAAGAACATTTAAAATATAGATAACTGGGATTAAACCTGGGACTTTCTTCTTGTTGTTGCTATAAAACTAGGAGACTGTAATGCAGTGAAGTTTAGAACTGACAACATACCTACCAAAATATCAAGGCTATTCTAATAAAAACCGTGGTCAATAAACACTGCTCAGATTCCTCTCTTGGGCTTTAGGAATGGTTCAGACAACATTCTTCAAGAGCACTGCGGTGCCATTCCTTGACACTACCTGGGGCATTGTCAACTACATCATTTTGCACAGGTCTGAAATATGTCAGATAAAGGAGATATTTGTATTAACTTGGAGAGATTCCAAAATCCCTGGAATAAGTAAGAAAGCTAACTTCACTGCATCTATAAGTTTACCTTAATAAAACTGTTGAATGAAACACTTTGCT
>NW_025336072.1:1439059-1464704 GCF_004798865.1 Varanus komodoensis
AGCAAAGTGTTCTTCAGGGGATGCTGACAATCTCCCACTTCTGCCAACCCCAGAGAAAGTGAAAGGTGCTCATTAGGCAAGAGAGTCCTACAAACCAATTTCATTCCTTTGCTCCCATGCCTGCAAGCATATTCTGTCTGTTCACCCATATGGGAATCTACTCCACTTATCAATAATGCACAAGTAATGGAACCACATCAGCTATAAAAACAGCGGAAGGTCCTGGGGACCCTTGAGGAGCCAGCCATTCTAATTTCAAAATGTTATTTATTTATTTATTTATTTATTAAAACATTTTTATGCCGCCCCATTCGCCGAAGCCTCGGGGCAGCTTACAACATAGATAAAACAATAAGTTAAAATATCCATATAAAATAATCTTAATTAAAACACACATTATAAAATAAGCCGCCCTGGCCAGATATGTTATGTTATGCTGTTTACTTTCATCAGTTTTATATTGTGGCCAAGCTTCCCCACCATGGTGCTCCCCAAATGTGTGGTACTATGACTCCAACCATTTGGCTATGTTGGCTGAGGCTTATGGGAATTGTAATATAAAATATCTAGATTGCACCAAGTCAGGGAAGTTCTCTTCGTGGCTGTCCTATATGACCAATCAAAATTAGGAAATAATTTTAGCCATGTTAAAATTATGGGTCTCCCTTTCGACTGGAGTACAAGCTGTGTTAAAGAGCTGATCCAGATAGTGCTTTAGGCAGGGGAAGTCATTCTGCTCCCTAAAATTTCAGTCCATGCCTGCCTGCCTGCCACTGTCAAAGCACTGGCTCCAAAGCAGAAAATCAGCACTATTAACAGCTTGCAGGAGATGTCTGGAAGGATTGTCCCAGTGGCACAGATCAGGATGTGCATCCCCGAAGCATTGGGCAAGTTGTTCTTCCTGATCATGCTCAGGTCATCTCACCCTGCCTAATAGGAGCAGTTGGAGCTGCTAGCACCAATACATCTACACTTACCACCCGCAGTTCAAGGTGAGGTGAAAAGAAGAGTGAGGTGTGGGGAGATATAGGGGAAAGGAGAAAGAGGCACTTTGATATCCAGCTATGTAAAACTGACCCCACTGTGAAATTAATGAGGATGGACAGGCCTGGATGATTCTTTACTGTAAAACTTGAGAGTCAAGGAGGGAAATGAAGGCAACAGGAATAGAAAAGCTTCAAGATGCCCAATCCAAGGGGCAATGAAAAATACGGTCCTGGATCTTCAGATTACGAGGATACAAAATGTAATTTAAGGTACAGACCAAAAGGACATAGGATTATTTGGAACTGCTGTTTCTCCCTTCCATGCAGGGGTCGGGGAAGGGAGGAGGCTGGAGCCAACATCAAATGCCATTTTCTATCTGTGTAAAAATCCAAAATAAAATATCTTGGGTTTATCTGAGATAAATGGACATATTTCTCAAAATGACAGATTCTTACTGCCATTTGTAAATATTATCCAGTACCTAAACAGACTACTAAGAAAGTCTGAGGATACCTGAAGCTTTACAAATCAAAATAAATCTCAGACTCTTTAATGTATGCCTTTCTAGAGAAGCATTTCCCTACTCTCCTTTATGTGCTTGAGGGATCCATCACAGCAAAACAGCTCTGTGTTATCCTCAAGTGACCCAAAGATTTACCCAGTAAAACAACATGAAACAAAACTAAATGTTCAGTGGTAACAGAAAACTAAAATTGCAGTCATTCTAGTTATATGAAACTATCTGAAGCTCTGAACAAAGGTCAGGTATTCAAACTTTGCTTTGCCTGGAATGGATTGTGGAAGTTGATTTTGTGCTTTGCTCTAATACTGGGAATGCAGCTAATGCAGCTAAGCTAACAGTATGAGCAGGTTCAGATATCATATTAAGCCACTCTGGGAATTAGCCATGGTGGGTGTTTGGTTGGGGAACAACCCGCGGCACAAATAACAATCAGGCTTGCCCTAACTTGTCCTCCTCTCCCTTCCTTCTTGGTCCTCTGTCCAAGACCAGCACACACTCTGAGGGATTTTGCAACTGAACCCATTGGTCTCCACTTGGTTCCTTCCACATTCTGATCGCTATCTCTTTTCAGGTGTTTTATTTTTAGGTGCCCCAAAAATGTTGAACTGGGGCTCTCACTGTTACTGTTGGTCTTTTTGGAAGTGTGCACGTGCACTGTTTTGGCTGCCTGGTATGAGTACTCTTTCTTGGTCAATTCTCCAGAATGCTTCAGTTAACCAGCATACAAGGGAAGTGAAATCCAAGGCCGCTTACCTATAAATGTGTGCAACGTGGTGAAGGGCTGGGGAGGAAATAAGAGTAAAAGCATGGATGGATCTGGTAGCCCAAATAAGCAGCACCAAAAATGTTGGAGGAGCAAAAAGCTAGTAGAATAAGTGCATCAAAAAGACTGGGAACAATATTTCCCCCTTGATGATGTGATGTTCTCATCTTTAAATGTTTCCTGACTCTCCAGCTACTCCAGAAAGAGAAAATATTAACCTCCTGCCCGCTTTTCACAGTTCCTTTTCAGTGCTGCTGTTCTCTGACAGTTTACAAAAAAATAACCTGTGAAGGTAGCTGCATGGGAGAGCGTGAATGGGGCCCCAGAAGGGTGTAGGTACCCATTTTTCCATCCCATTCTAGCACCTTAAAAGCCTTGCCTTGCCTTGCCAAACCTAGTGATAATATTTGCAGTATTTTAAGGCTGCTAAGTAAATTGGCATGCAAATTTGCATACTGTAGTAGGGGAATATTTAATGAGATGTGCATATTTCACTTCCATTTATTTTCCAACCAATACACTCACATACTTTTCTGTAGATTTTTTAACTGTCAGAGAACTGTAATAATTGCTCAGCAAAGGAGTTGAGAAAGGTAGGGAGAACTGGAGAAGTGTTGAAGAGATTAAAGATATCAAAAAGTGTCAGTTCCACATTTCAAACCAAGAGGATCAGTTCACCAAGTTCACCATTGTCTCCTTCTGTTTTGGTAGACTTATTCCTGTCTTTTTCCTCCTACTGAGTTCATAGTTTCTGATTTATTCTCATTTGTCTCCTGATTCTTCAAAAATCTGCATAAATGTCTGATAGGCTTCCTAATTGTGCTAACAAGCATAGGATAGCCATAAGTATGCACTTGCACACTTACAAAAGACCAACAAAATAAGGATAATTAAAAATATAGCCCCAATTCTGCATTTCTGAGGCATCAGTTGAAAAAAAGGATGCATAATAAGTGACCATGATTCTAAAGAATTGTATCAGTATTGCAGGAAGAGAATATTTAAATGCATGGAAAACTCCCACTTTCAGATAACATGGCTTCCTGTTATGTCAAGAACAACCTACAACAAATTGTAAATTAACTATACGGGTTATCCCCCCCACTCCCCCACGGGCATGCGTGCACACACACACATACAAATACAGGAAAATTAAGCTACCCCATGAAAAAGGCTCTGGATTCAGATGATACAAGAACCGCTATGGTTGGTTGTCCATGGAGGCCTCCTGGGTCCTGCAAACCCAGCCTATGTGGTCCTCCCCTGTGATGTTGATTATACCCCTTCTATCTACTCCTTATACCAAGTTTTCCCCAGCCTACCCCTCCAGATGTTTTGAGCTACAACTCCCATCTAGCTGACTTGGTAAGTTGGAGTTGCAGTCCAACACATTTGGTCGAGAGAACTTCACGACTAGCTGGAGCTAGTTACATGTTGTGCCTGGGAGAGAGCATGAAATAGATCTGAGGAACATGCAAATGGGGTAAATGGATTCTGGAAATGTACTTCAGCTGTGCTCTTCTCATAAAAGGGGAGGCCAGTGTAGATGCAGAAGAGTTTAGATAGTCCTTAACCCTCTGAGTGCATCACATGTGAAAGGTGCTATAATGTTTCTGGCAGATCCATTCGTTAATCCAAGCCAGTGACCATATTTGCACAAAATGATGAACCAGAGTTCTTGAAAACCCCAGCTTATCATCACATGCTTCTGCCCACTGCCCAGTTGCACCTAGCTGGCTTCCCACCAGTGGGAGTGGCTGCAATATGCAGGAACTCATCAGGAGATCGAAGCCACATTCATGTCTGAATTGGGGCTCCTCTTTGTTCGTTCCCCTAACAAGCCAGAGTTTGAAGCTGGAATACAATTCCTGGCTTGTTTAGGAACAAAACAAAACAAACGAAACAGAAGCTCATGTTTCCTTGCTGTTGAGTAACAGACTACTTACTGGAGCCACTACCACTAGTGAGGGTGACCAGGCAGCGCGAATTATCACATGACTGACAATTAATAAGCCAAGCTTCTGTGCAGTTCTGACTTATTTGTCATGCTAATGCAGCCATGTCAGAATGCCCTGGGTTCGTCACAGGCTAGGCTAGTCCGTCACTGGTCTTATGCAAGGACCTTTCAGAAGGAAGAACCCAGAATCTGTAGTTATCACTGCACGCAGGGATAGAACCTGTATTTTAAATTCTTCCTTTGCTAAATCTATTCCCATGCATATTTGTAAGAGTTCCAGGAATGCTTCCTTCTCCGTCCTTTGCTTTTTGCTAATATTAATAGAATTGAACTTTAACAACCAGCCTCAGAAAGCTTTTACAAAGTTTTGTGCTGAACATTCTGATTAACAACACCAGGGAAGAGAACCAAGCATGCACTCTGAAATTTGGAATAATGAAAAAGAAATACATTGAACACATGAAATATGCTACTTAAATCCTACTGGCAGACAATGTTGTACAATCCAGAATGGAAGATAAAGTATGATAGCCTATCCAGTGCAGAAAAATTACATACTTTATTTCCCATTCTTAAAAAATGCATTTCCGCTCACTTATTTGGATGAATCAAGAAAATCCAGTTCTGAGATGCTTGGATTGTAACCTTAACAGATTGAGATAAAATGAAGGACACAATCCAGCAGTATCAGCTTCAGGTTTTGGAGGCTCTTGGGAAAACACCCTTAATGACGCTCCTCCCTCAGTTAGTCCCATTATTATTATTATTATTATTATTATTATTATTATTATTATTTGTTTAAAAGCTGCCCATTAACTGCATGCTCCCTGGGCATCCATTACGATCTAAAATCCACAATTTTATACCACTGCCTCCAGCTACTTCTGATATTCTTGCCTTTCCTGCTTCCCATCATTGCTGCCACCTGCTTGTAGCTGGATAGAGAGCCAATGAGTCATGAAGAGAGGAGCAAACAGGGGGTGGCACCTTCTTCCCTGGCCCATAGCAAGAGAGAAGCAGGTTGCCATGGTGAAGAGGGAGGGAGCTTCTCATGAGCAGGACCTTGCTGGGATGTGGGCCCCTGGCAGATGTCCAACCATAATGAGTTACCCTTGATGGCAGGCCTGCGATCCAGGAAGAGTCTGGCACTTCTCTTCGTTGGCTTCTGTTCGAGGAAAGCTCAAGTGAACTCTTCAACAGGAGTTTAAATGGAAGCTTATAATTTATATACCTAAGACCTAACAGGATTATTTTCTGTTCATATTATATATTGCAAGCGGGCTATGGAATTTTATCATTGTTTCAGTGTCAAGAGAAGGAAATTTATCTTACTTAAAGAGCAATTACCTCATCAGTAACATGGCAATTATTAGAACAAACAAGGGTAATATTAATCGCTGCAGACTTCTTCAGCTTTCCATGGTCATATGTTTATAATCTGAATTTATAGGGCTATTAATTGCATTGGCAACGGAAAATGTCGTAATACGAAGTGGCAGCCTGAATGCAATCAGAAGCATATGTGTCTTCTGTCATAATGCCTTGCATTATATTAACTTTTAGCCTGACATATTTTTCATGACAAAACATTTGGACCAGATTCTGACCAAATTACAGAACATAGTTTCACCGTCTTTCTTTATACAGTGGGATCTAGGAAATCTTAGGCATCCTACCGTATAGCGTTCTTGAGATCAATGACTCTAAAGTGCATAATTCTGCCTCACTAGTTTCAGTGGGCTTTTGAGCTATCATCACAGTCGAGCTGCTTTTAGAGAAGGCAACTTTAGGCATATCAACACTACAGAAGCAGCCATTCACTCTCCGCGGGAATCCTGGAAATTAAAGTCCTGTAAGAAATCTCTAGCAGCATTCTCAGTGTCTCACTAAATTACATGATTTGACAATGACCGTCACAGCCAAGGTAGCATAAAGCAAAGGACTAGAGCTGGATATAGTCATGCATGGAGCTGACCCACTGAGACCAATGGGTGAAGGAGGTTAATGAGTAGGTCTCTTCAGAACAGACATAGTTATTTCAATAGGATTACTCTGCAGATCTGTACCACCTCTGCACATTTATAATGTGGACAGACTTATGACATTTTATAAATAAAAATGAATAAATGCCAAATTTCTCTGGACACTGCCCTGTGCAAACAATGGCTAGCTGCAGACCACAAGGGACAGTCAGTGATCTATTATTTCATAAGCTCATTTCATTTCAGTCTGCTTCAGGCCTTTCTATGGGAATCTGAGTGGATAATATAGGAAACAGACTGCTGGTTTAGACAAGCCTGTGGTCTGATCCGCTGGGGATCTCTCCTGCCAGGCTGCTGGCCCCGCACAGCATGTAAGGCAACTTGGCTCACTTCTCAGGATCTCCTGCATCCCTCTGGTACAGCCTGAGCTGGAAAAACACACCTGCAGGAGGGGATGTTTGGGCACCCTTGTCTGCTTTGTCCAGTGTGTCTCACAAAGGCGCTATTTTCAGTTACTCAGATGATCTGCGTTCCAGTCAAAAAAGCAAAAGCATTTCATTAGTTACCAAAAGAAGCATTGTGGATATGAAACAAATCCTCGCCAAATGAAGTCTAACATGGGAGAAATGATATGAAATAATATGGTTCTAAAGTAGCCTTCCCCAACCTGGTGCTCTCCAGATGTGGTTGGGGAGGCTAAGAGTTGCAGTCTATCACTTCTGGTTGGGGAAGGTGCTTCCGAGGATCCTATTTAAGAACAGTTAGTGAATTCACTAAACTCTGTTTAGATCTTTGTGACACAAAACAGGAATATACTTGACAATTATTGAAACAAAGCTATCAGCATAGGAGGAACTCTATCCAGTTCTTTGAAATAATACCATGATTACTTTTTATGGCACTTGTCTGTCATATAAACCCAACTTAGTGGTACATAAGCAACTTGTACTCTGGGCTTAAAAAGTCTTATTATCAACAAACAAATCCTTTCTCTCTATTTGCTAGTATATTAAGGATTTATATCTTGCTTCCTAACTGCATTCCAAAGCATCTCATAAGGTTCTACACATGCACAAAATATGCCGTGAAGTTCTACAGATGTACAAAATATGCTCAGCTTAAAGCAAACGATTAAAATCAAATAGAACACCAGTGTAAAAAGCTACCAGTCCATTAAATTACTCATCTACCAGGCCATTCTTAATTAGGGATCAAAAACGCCTTGCTTAGCATAATAGTCAGACACCCTTCTGACAGAGACCAACGAGCTGACACAGTGAGCCTCGCAGAGCAGGGCTATCCGTTCTACTTTCAGCAGTATGACCTTAAGGAGACTCTCCTGAAGGTTCAGCCACGAGTAGTGGTTATAGCTTCAGAAGAGCTTTATAAGATGACCTCCCTTAAAGGTCCACAATGTGGTACCCCACAAACCCCTTTTTAATATTTCAAAATGTTGGAAAGATATGTACATGTGTTTATATACGTACATCCACAGCAATAAGAACATATGAAATGCATAAAACCTTCTTGCAGTTATGTTTCAGCTTCAACAGAAACAGACCAACTATCCCAGTAAGCATCCACCTGAAGATAGTAAAGGTGACTATTTATTCTCCCAGTGTTGCATCATCAGTATTTTAACTGTCAAAGGGACACAGGAAATCTATTTAGTTTCCACAAAGCAGGTAAGTAATTTAAAATGGCATTTATATCAGTGAATATTAAGGACTGCCCCAGACCAATGTTTCTCTGTGGAATGACTTTCTCACAAAAAGAAGCAACTACTGAACGCTTCCAAAATATGCTTTGAAAAGAAGCTTGAGCTGCGTTGCACCACCAGCAATTAGATGAATTTTACAATCCCTTATTAAAGAGACATTGTGGTGTCCAATAGAATGAAACAAAAGTATTTCTGAAACAAGACACAGCCTAAGATTCATAGATGCAACAGGATGTGCTGATGCCCACAGTGGCTTCTTAAATCCCTAAATATGCCCAAGGATCCAAAAATGGTGAGAAACCCTGACCTAATGTCATGAAAACAAATATATGGCAAGAGGCATCATATATCCATAGGAACAAGCGATGAAGCCCAGAGCAGGGGTTGGGAACATTTGTGGCTTGCCTGGAGGTCCCTCAGGGCCAGGTGGTGTGGTTGGGGGGGGGGGGTCCACTCTGTGTCTAGTGGCAGAAGCCACTGTTACTGTCAGTGCTGCTTAAATCTCCAGAGGGCATCATAGAAACCTACTTTATGGGATCTGCTGGAGTCTGGAAATATTGCTCAAACCATCCCTCATCTATAGTAAAAGGTTTCAGTAATGGCTGTCATATTTTTCCAAGCTGCCCCTCACTGAGCAGCTGGGAAGAGAAAGACACCACTTGGAAAAAGATGAAAGAGGAACAAAAACACAGCTGAAAGCTTCTGTTTTCTTGCACGGTGCCACTAAGACGCAAAGCTGCAGCAGAGTTTAAAGCATTTCCTGACCATGCAGGTTTCCAGGACTGGATGTATTTCACAAACCAGGCATCCAAGAAAGAAAATCTCTTATGTAAGACTTATGTAAGTAGTCAAGTCAAATGTTAGAACAAGTGAGCATTTAACTATGCAAGAATGATTATGCATCAGGTTTCTTAAAGGCAATATCCTTCCACTCTTCTTTTGTAAGCAGTACAATATACTAGCAAAAGAAGAGGACCCCCGAACCTCACGTCCAGAAATCCATCAGTCCTATTTGCTTCGGGCCTCTGGGGTGCCATTCATGCGCATCCTCTCTGAGGGCAGCTGCTGCAGCTCCAGCCCAGGGAGCAGTGAGAGGTGAGGCTCAGGAAGGGGCCACTCTATCAGGAATGGCCAAGTGCATCTCCTGCTGCCTCACTGAGACCCGGCAAGGCAGAAAGGGAGGAGAGGCAGCCATAAAGCCCTAACACAGGGGTGCACAACCCACAGCCCTCACACTGGCATGACATGGCCCTTGGGTGCCCTCCCACTGCTGCCGCCCTCTCTGAATATCCCATCCTATACTGGCTGGCTTTGCTGATTTCTAAATTCTGCTTGGGGGTGGGGGGGTTGGTTGTTTCTATATAGGTATTATTTTGTCCTCATCCTCACCTCTGCAAAAATAAACCCCTGCCCTGATCTTTGACATTATATCCTATGGTACAATTTAGGAAAAAAGGGAAAGAAAAACAAAACATTCACTTGGTTGTTTAACACCCCCACCTCCTCCCTTTCTCTCCCCTCCTCATTGCTCAATGCAGTCTTTGTTTCAGGGCCTTGTATGCAGCAATCATTCTGATCTGCACAAAAGACCCAGAGAGCAGCACAAACCCCTCACCTTTCCCATCTAGAAAGCCATGATGGCTTGTGTCCAAGTCCCCAGGCTGGTCAGGGCTGGCTGACTGGCTTGCTACAGAATACTAATGGCAGCACGAAGCAGAAATTCTGGTCTGGTCATTCTGGTCTGGTCATTCTCCAGGCAACCCAGAAGAGGCTCGAATTGTAGTGCAGAAATAGCTATACATGGCACAAAAGCAGCCATATGTATCAGGGAGGGAGAGCAAGCTAAAGCCTTCTCCACCCACCAATGATCCAGAAGCAGCCAGTGTTGCTGTATCTGCACAACAAAAGGTGAAGCCACAAGAAAAGCACCCACTGAGGTTGCAGAAGGACTTATTTTTCAAGCAGCCTGCCTCTGCCCAAGCCGTCTTGTATGTACATACAGTATGTGCGTGATTGTGAGTGTGGGGGGTCAACATGGGCACACGGAGGTGGAACCCCAGACCTGCTGCTGCTGCAGCCAATGAGTCCAAAACATTTGTGCTCCTATCTCCTACGAGAAATTCACTCGAGGTACCTGGAACTGCATGCATGTGGATGCGTGCTTATGGAATTTCTCTTGCCAGAAGATGCCTTATTGTTTGTCTTATTGGTACAGATAACTTCCTTTCATTTTCTTTTACTTATTTCATTTCTATATCATCCAAGAGCCATAAGCTGTCTGGGTGGCTTGCAAGAACTGAAAATCTTAGGACTATATATTGCATGTAATATAAATATTATTTGCATACAAACATATGGACAACACACGTATCTCAATGATTTTACACACACACTTAGGCAATTTTCCCACAAACATTAATAAATCTCCAGACTCAATTAGAGACAAGAAAGATTCCCACCTACTCTTTGCTGGACTTTAGCAGCTCCATGACAGATAGTCATCAGTGGACAGCTTGGAAGCCATCAGATCAGCAAGTGTCAGGAGACACAGAAGGGTCTAGAAAGTGTCTATGTGGGACCCTGAAGTTGCTGCCCTTGACTTAACAGAGAGCAAGAAAGGTTTTGACCAGCCTCTGCTTCATTGCTGCCTCCCTTACCTCCAGATTGCCAGCCCTAACTCTGGCTAACAGTCAAATTGCATCTCTTTGAAAGTTAAGAAGCAGTGAGGCCTCAGCTTAACCTTGGCTGGTTAGGTTTTGCATGGTGTGGTTGGTAGGCCAGATGGAGAACCTGGAACATTTCACAAATAATAATAGTAGCCTCAGTTCTTTGTATTCAGAGAGGTGGTCAAGGACAACTCATTTTAAGTACCTTAGAATCAGCATAATGCACTCAGAATTGCATCAGCTCCTTAACCGTCCACTTCTAATTTTGATCATCTGTAGATGATCAAGCGGGCTATTCAATCAGTCTCCCAGCAAGATGCTGCGGCATGGAAAGTGTAACTTTGAGAGAGTGAATATAGCCTTAATCATATTAGCAGCAACAGACACTGTCAATGGAGAATGAACTAAGCACGCATCTCCTTCCTTGCAAAAAAGGAACAGCTCCTGGTAGAGCGGACACTCTTACTGAATAAGCCAGATGGATTTGTAGATGTCTATTGAGGATAAAATTACAGTTCTTCCACTGAAGTCAGTGGAAGTGCAGCTTGCCTGCAATCCCGTGCTGAGTTTGTTTGTTTGTTTGTTTGTTTAGCACACTTACATGCTGCCCCATTCACCAGAGCCTCAGGGCGAGTTCCCCAGGAGTCGGCCTCACTGGCCTCAGCAGGACTTAGTTCTGATATAAATGCCTGGGATTGTGCTGTCGGGCTGCTGCTCGTGTGCTTCATGTTTTCTGGGTTGGGCCCCAGCTTTTAATTGGCTCTTTTAGGACAGAACAAAGTCTTGGATGGCAAGGGCGAATGTACCACCCCAGGGCACATTTTCCAGCACATCCACATCATTTGTCTCCCATAATCTTTACTTGTGCATTTGCTTTCCTATCAGCTTTGCCTGCCCTCAGAAGAAAAACAGAGTTTGGCGGCACCAGGACATGCCACACACAGAACTTCACAACTGGGGGAGGGAAGGATGCTCACACACACTTTCCAGGTAGATCTGCCAGGTGTGGGGGCAATCCCTTATTTATCACAATATGGATTTCCGCACAGATGCATATGCCCATTACCTGCTCTCCCAAGCCTTTGCCATAAAAGATGAATTCTATCTATTTTTGTTATTTAATTTAGTTTTGTCAATTTGTTCGTGTGTGTGCATACAAAAATATGGGGAGATAGGAGCTATATACACATGCCGTATATAGACAGCATGCAGCGCAAATAGTATGACTATTAAATAATATCTATAGCATTACATTTCTATACCACCCAATAGCCAAGGCTGTCTCATAAAGCCGTAAAATACAGCATGGCAAGATAAAATAAAACCAAAGAAAAAACTGACAGCAATATAAAGATTTTAAAAAATATTAGAGATTTTAAAAGAACCCAAGCAAAAGAACTGAAATACTTGGGAAAATAAAGTGGACTTTCAACTGGCACCAGAAAGACCCCCATGAAGGCACAGGGCAAGCCTCATTGAAGAGGACATTCCAAAATGGGATGCCACCACTTAAAAAGCCCTCTCCTTAGTAGGCACATGCCCCACCTCATTCAAGGGGGGCACCTAGGAAGGCATCTGGAAATGCTGTCAAGGTCTGAGCAGGTATGCAGGAAAAGACAGTCCTTCAGGTACTCAGGAACCCTTGTCCTGTAACTAGTATTAACACCTTCATTGTCTATTTCTGAGCAGCATCACACTGTGTTCAGGTTATTCATAACAGCTAGAACCACGGGGCTCCACTGGTCACAGTGAACACAGAGTAACACTCAATGCACACACTGGCAAATGCATCAACATAGTGGTGCATTGCTCAGATAGCAGAAAATAGGATTTGTCTTCAAATATCAAGTCTCAAAAGTGTGGTCCACAGTGCTGCGATCACTTTTTTCATGAGTGCTACTTACTTTAGTGCTCAACTGCAAGTAAGCCTCAGGGGCGATCCATTTGTATCCTTTGTGCATTCCAGCCTTCTGAGCTTCAGCTTATCCCTTTTCTGTATTTGCCATAGTTACTTGAATTTTGATTGGCAGCAGTGCCTTGAAAGGAAATCATGTATGATATGCAGCTTTAACAATTCTAAAACTATTATGTGTCTTGCGGCAAATGACTCTGTAGAGAAAGCAATCACTGATAAATTTCACAAATGCCTTTATTTAGTTATCAACTCTAGCAACTCTGTCTTCCCTTCAGCTGCTATTCCTGATTTGTTTTGTATGTTGATTCCTGATGAGCTCTCCAGCTCCCAGCTCAGATGCACAGGAGACACGAACTGTTTCCGAGAGCACAGGTTGTCCTGCCTGCTGAAGGAATCCAAATTGGCAGCTTTCTGGAATGTTTTTCATTAAGTTCTTCCTTGCTGTGCTTTTCACACATCCACTTGCAGCAGTACAGGACCACCTAAAGCACATTAGCATGAAAATGATTACATAATCAGGCCAAAACTTCTTCCGCTCACTAGCAGAGATCAGAAGAAAGCATTTGAAAGCTTACCCAGATGTTCTCAAGCAAGTGCACTCAATGGCCTCTATGGGCACCACATTCCTATATGCACCAAGCAGTGAGCTCAGGAACATTTTGATTCCTTGGCTACGTATGTGTGCATGTGCATCCAGAACTGTGCAAGCTACTGGACAGAGGCAGTGTGTTTTGGCCACTGCAGCTGCTAAGTAAGTTACACAAAATAAATACTCCACACAAGTACACACAGGCCTGTCAAATCAGAATTTTGATGTCTTTTGGATTCCACTCCAAAGTATTTGGCCAGAGAACAGTCTTCTATGTTTTTGTCTGGATGAGGAGTTAGAGCCATGGTGTTAGAAATACACAGTGACAACCAGATACTCAGTAACACATTCTGAAAGGCTGATTGAAGAAATCCAATAAATAGGAAATGAATTTTGTATAGGAAATGCAGCTGTGCGTACTTTTACGTTACACTGGAAATATTTTTATATATTTCCAAAAACAGTAGAAGCTGCTGGTATATTTAAGATTAACAAATCATGGCAGAAACACTTCTTCAGTTACATCACAGAATCATAGAACAGTAGAGTTGGAAGGGGCCAGAAGGCCATCGGGTCCAACTCCCTGCTGTTGCAGGTCACCAGTTGACACCATCCCATTCAGATGGCTGTCCAGAGGCATTTTGAATGTCTCCAGTAAGGGAGAGCCCACAGCTTCCCCAGGTATAGGTTCCATTGTCATATTGCTCTGACAGTGAGGAAATTCTTCCTGGTGTCTAATCTAAATCTGGTTTCCTTTAACTTTTAGGTCAGTTATTCCATGTCCTGTGCCCTGGAATGAATAAGAAAAGAACTTCTTCCTCTTTGTGACAGCCTTTCAGGTACTTGCAGGGTGCTACCATATCTCTCCTCCGTTTTCTCTTCCTGAGATTGAACATGCCTGATTCTCTCAATCTTTCCTCAGAGGGCTTTGCCTCCAGTCTCGGAATCATCCTTGTTGCCCACCTCTGTACCCTTTCTAGCTTTCCTGCATCTTTTAAAAACTTGGGTACCTTATATGACCTTTGTTGTTTTTGAGAATATCAAGGCTGCCCTTCTAAAATGGGTTTTACCAAAGCTTAAGTCATTTTAATGGACTTAGAGTTCTTCACAGCATTCATGGACATGGTTTGCCTGCAGAAAAGATGGGTGGTAGCTGGATTACGAAGTTAGCAATGCAGGAAGTGAAAGAACAAATGATAAAGCAGACAAATTGCTGGCAAGACTCATTTGTTTATTTTATGTAAAATATTCCTAGGCCACATTTCAAGGCAGAAGTCCCCCAAAGGCAATTTAGAACAATTAAATCTCATACGATAAGCACTGATGCAGTGTTGAAAGAGTAAAAAAAAGTTCATAACAACACACACCAGGAATGAAACATCTGGTCTAGATAATATTGAAATCTATAATACAATTGCAGCTACAAAGTTGAATGGCTGAATAAAACATAATCAGGAACAGAAAAGGCTAGAGAAAACAAATCAGATTTCAGGGCTTTCCTAAAAGCCTGCAGTGATGGAGCATGCAGAGGCAAGAATTATGGAGCGGTTCTGAATAAAGCATTGTCTTCTCAAAGAAGACAGAAAATCCTTAGCTAAAATACTTAAACTGAAAGCATGTTACCTCTCATGGTCCCCAGAACTTGTTGTGCAAGGCAGCATACCCACTGAAGCTTCCTCCTCTTGCTCTAATCTTAAGGTCTTCATATGTTCTTCAGCAAGTGTCCCTGTCTAACAAAATGTAGCAGGTGACTACTAAGGCAAGGGCTTTTCAGTAGTGGCACCTGTTGGGAAAATTTGGATAAATCCTGTCTGAAAAGCATTACTTCTGTGTGCCTTTGCATTGTGGGATCAAATCCGGTCTTCCTTCTCAAAACCAAGCTGTCACTGTTTAAAATGGCATTCCCCCGCTCCTTTCTCTCACCTTTAGACAGGCCATTTAGTCCAAATATACATTGTAAATAGTCATTGTTGGAATTCAGTTTACAAGGAAGTATCTTTTGATAGCCCAGAGGCTCCATGTGCCCTGGTCACTCAGAATGTCTAGAGAATAGATAAGAGTCTTGAGTTCATGCATAGTTTCAGCAGCTTGAATTTACATGTCTAAGCAGACCTGGAGATGGGTTCAAGCTACTGAACTAAAGTGTCAATACAGGCAATTAGAAATATTGTAATCTCATAGTTGCTGTGTGATTGACTGATATTTCTTTATCTGTTCTGTATGTGATGACCTCAGAATCTTATTGTAATCTCTGCATTCTGTCATTAATTGCCCTGTACCTGTGTACCTATAAAAGCTTTGCAGCAGAGTTCACCTCTGCCTGCCCAGTAATGCATACATTATCGTGAGTACCACGGGAAGCTTGGGTAATACAATAAAGCCTCAGATTGTCTGGACGCTTGATCTTTCCCACAAACCCGAGTTTTATTCCCTCTTCTCAAATTGAGATTCCGGGATTCTGACACACCCTAGTTGAGAAATGCATTCTCTCTCTTTTTTTTAATATTAAGTTTTATTCAAAATAATTAGTCCTAAAAACAAAGAAAAACTAAAAACAACATCAATCATCAAAAACATCGAGCCTGCTGGGTCAGTCCCCACTTTTTTTTTCCATAGAAACATAATCTATACAAAGTCCCGTTTCTCTAGCCAATAATAAAAAGAGTCCCAAGTTTGATAGAAATCAGCAGGGCTTTTTTTGTCATAAAATGCACCAGAATAGCATTCCTGCACCTTTTTTTGACAAATTTTTCCAATGGAGTGATTTTGAATCACCTGCGGGCTGCTTGTGTGTTGGCGCTGTTTGTGAGGGCGCTGCTTGGCTTGGGATGCTGCTCGGCTTGGGATTGGTGTGTGTGGTCGCAGCGACCATTATGTGAGTTCCGGCACCTTTTTTTTTTTTACAAAAAAAGCACTGGAAACCAGTATCTTCTTTCTCCTTCAGTGGCAAAGTCAGTCTATCCATTTCTGCACAGTCCAAGATCTTTTTTAGGATCAGTTCGTCGGTGGGTGGTTCTTCACTTTTCCAGTATTGAGCAAGAGAAATGCATTCTCCATAGAGGCTTGCCTGCCTCCTGTGTTGTGGTCTTTTCAGTGCAGAGTGGAGATCTTTTTCTTTATCTGGGGAATGGGGTTGACACTTCAGGATTTTGTTGTTTTTAAATGTGTTAGTGTGTGCTTATGTTGTGATTTTATATTGCTTTAATGGTGTTACCATTTTTTGTATTGTATGGTTCTAAGTCTTGTTTTATGAACCTCCCAGAGAGCTTCAGCTATTGGCCAGTACAGAGATTCAATAAATAGAATATAGTCTTCATAACAGGAGACAGCCTGGAGCCTTTCTGCTAAACATGTCCACCCCTAATTAAATTTTTCAGCTGCACTTCAAAAGACCAAGACTTCAGATGCTAATCAGACTTCTGTGAATGGAGCGGCTCCTGCTGTTCACAGATAATCCTGGGATCCATGATGCAATTCCCAGTTTATGATCCAGATTTTATTCATGTATTTTATCATGTTTCTATACTGCCCAATATCCAACTCTCTGTGGAAAGTTAGCAAAGATTAAAGCCTTACAAATGCAATATAAAATATGTTAATACCATTTATGTACAATGAAAAATCAAACAACAATAGAAATCACAGAATTGGTTAAAATTTTATCAATCGATGGCAGCAGAGAATATCTTAACCTGGTACTGAATAGCTGACAATGTTGGTTCCAGGTGGATCTCACTGGGGAGAGAGCTCGATATTCAAGGGACCACCATCAAAACATCTCATTCCCCATCCTCATCTTCCAAATCTTCCTTAGTTGAGGCATCTGGAGGAGGGTCTCAGAGCCAGGTTCATACCAGAAGACCTATTTCAATCCCAAGCCATATAATGCTTCATAGGTCGGAATCCACACTTTGAATTAGGTTTGGGAAGATACAGACAGATAATGCAATTCTGGCTGCTGCATTTTGCCGTAGCTTGCAGCCATCTTGAAAGATATTGAAAGACATTGCAGTAAGAACACATTGCAGTAAGCTAATCTAGAGATTTATGGAGCACAGAATACAGAGGCCAGGTTCTTCCTGCCCAGAGAGGGGAGGAGCTGGACAACTAGCCAAAGCTGCTAGAATGCACTGCATGCCACTGAGGCCACATGAGCTTCATGGGACAAGGATGATTCCAGGAGAACCCACCCTGCACCGCCCCCCCCCCCAGGGTACCCCTCCAGGGAAAGTGCGACCACATCCAGAGCAAGTTTGAAAACTCTCCCTCTGGTCTGAAGAACTACTCATGAACAGCATCCTAGCCTTGTTATCATATGGGGCAATCAAGGCCATTTCCATGCTAAAATGTAAGATTGGAAAAGTAAAAAATGATTGATAACTTTGGTTCTCACTACTTACATGTGGCCACCACAAGTCTGCACCCAGGGATCAAAGCTGGCATCTCAAGTTCCATAGACTCTGCCTTCCAAACAAACATACCAATTTTATTTAAACAAAAGCCTTTTCTCTGAACTCCCTCAAAAAGTGGCCAGAAGCAGTAGGTGTTTCCCTCAACCACTTCCTGTGTCTTTCCTGGAAGTACAAGCTCCGCCAGCTGAATCCAGCATTTCTTTCATATTATCCCATCCCTTCCCTTTCAAGGAAAAAAGTAGAAAAATAAACTGGAACATTACACAAACTTTATACACAGTCTTTCATGTGAGCAGGTCCTTGAACACCCACTTTATACATGAGTTCAATGTTGACATGTTTCAGCAACAGCTTGCAGACGCAGCATGTGTCTTTGCTGTAGGATCATCTTTTGCAGTCACATCCCTGGATTGTCCTCATGTGTGTCTCCATTCTTGTCAACACATGACATGGATTCCCTCACTATTCTTACCCTATGGGACTTGCTTCTGTCCACATGCTAATTCCTGATTCAAACCTATGGCATCACCCAACACTTCCGTTGCTTTAGTTGTTTCCTGTTACATCTCAGTATTTGCCTACTGTCCAGCTGTACCTTGCATTTCTTCATGTTGAGTTACAACCGCCTTGTGCTGGTCCTGTGCTGTTGTATCAAGGATTGAACTCTTACTGCAGACCCCAGCCCTGGGAGATCACTGGCTATTTGATTTTGATTGCTGCTATCTCCTCAGTTCACCAAGGGCTGCTTCTGTCCACCTCTGACTCTAATAGCCTCTCATTTGTTAATAAAAGTGCACTTCTTTGATTCATTAACCCCTGTGCAGCACTTAAGTTTAGACCTTGGGATGGCGTGTTCTAATAGTGCAGAAATACAAGATGTCAGTCTTCCCCTGCCTCTTCTGCTTTTCTCAAAACTTTGTTAGCTGTTTTTACTGTGGATTTTACATTTTACTTTGGGCGCATACGGGGAATAAAGTGGTAAGCTTGGCTTCAACAAAGTAGGACTCATTAGCTAAATAGAGTCTGTTATCTCATATCATGCAACATGTGCTTTTCTTTCTTTCTTTCTTTTAAAATTCATATGCTTCCCCTTAGTCCCAAAAGATTCTCTAGGTGAATTACAATAAAACTGATAATTACAAATGCAAAAAACACAACAATAAAACCAGTTATAATAAAATATCAACACTAAACATTATACTTTTATCAAGTAAGGACAACAACTGTCACCATGAATAACAGCTCTCAAAACAATTAAAATACTCAGAGAAGGGAGACATCTTTGCCTGGTGCCAAAATGATAACAGTGTTGGTGCCAAGCAAATTTCTTTGTGGAAATTCCAGAATTGAGGGGCAGCTACCAAAAAAGCCCTTCTTCTATTCACAGTACCTTTTATCTTATATATGACTATTCTAGCAGGGATAAATATCACCCCAATATTTGAAACGCAATCAACAATTATCATATATTCTTCCTCTGCCTGACAAAACAAATTCATATCTACTCTTGTCCAGGTCTCTCTGGAATGTAATTGGGCATATGGGAATGTGTTCCCACCTCACCTCCCAGTCCTAGTTCATGGTATTCCCAGGATCTTCACACTTCACATTTCCCTAAGAATGTCTTCAGCTGCTCATTCAATCCTGGCTGGTAGTCTGCTTTCCTGGCCCATCAAGGATACAGCCCTTCAGTTTCCAGATGTGATGACAGCACTTCTGCATGAATTCCATCCAAGGGTTTCTGGAATAACTGCTTTTTCTCCCTGGAAGATAGTGCCATTCTGTTCACAATGTTCAAATGGCATTCGCTTTCATGTGTGCAATCTTTTCTTTCTGGCCATTTCTGTAAAATAACTAGAGGTTGCTGACTTTCTTGCTATTGAATCTCTCCCTCTCTCTCTGACTCAATCGATTGAATCTTTCTCAGTATTTCCGCAGATAAAGATAGGTGCTTTACCATACTGCTGGTTGCTACTTCAGCTTCTACTGATCTCTTCACTGCAGTTTCTGGTAAGTGTGCTCAGCGCTGAGTATCTGGGCACTTTAAATCTCTGCCAGGGCAGCAGTTGATTTGTATATCATACATCCACAGATGTATCATCATGCTTTGTAGATGCTTTGGTACACTGGGTAAAGTTTTTTTTCCTTATATTTCCCAGAAGTTTATGGTCATCTAGACTTCAGTTTGCATCCATGTGTCCTGGAGAAATTTCTGCAATTCCAAATGTACTTCTTTTTTTAAAAAAAATGAGCATATCATTTCCATTTTAGATAAGTCTCTGCACACAAATGGACCTGGCTGACCTACTTGGAGCATTGCAGTCCCTAGATTTGTTTCTGATGCAGCACTCTAAAACATGGATGGCTCTGCAATGGTGGCTGTTACAGCCGCCCCCTTTCCTTTCTGGGAAGCACCTTCATGTTGAATCCTCTACTCCTACAGTGTCTCTTGATATTTTAAATGCTTCAGGATCTTGCAGTTCTGAGAGGTGTTTACAGAACTTAGCAAAATAATTGGTTGTTACCAGAGAGCCTCAGCTGTTGGGCAGTATAAAAATGAAATAAATAAACAAATGTCAGAAATCCTTGGACTTCTTTGACATCCTAAGGTCTTGGCATTTCTCAAATGGTTTTTCATTATTCTGTATTTACCTTCAAGCCCATGGAGGTCAGTAATATCTGGTACATCTGTGACCCTCAGTCTGAGCCTGCTACATTTTTTTTCAAA
This sequence comes from Varanus komodoensis, assembly GCF_004798865.1. Lineage (NCBI taxonomy): Eukaryota > Metazoa > Chordata > Lepidosauria > Squamata > Varanidae > Varanus > Varanus komodoensis. Next base: position 1,459,302 of record NW_025336072.1, read on the forward strand.
AATGGGATTAGTTTACTATCAGTTTATTATGATTGCTGTAGCTCAACACCTTTCTCCTTATTAGCATCAGTTACTGCCTAATATCCTTCCAGACCCTCCAAGGTGTCTATCAACCTGTTCTGAAAAATCCTCTCTCCCAAATGATGTGGCAAATGTTGTAAAAGAAATGGATTTGTCATTCACTTCAGTATCCCTGAATCCATGTTCAATATCACAGATGGAAAATAGTCATGCTTTTGATAGATCTTGCAGTATGTCTTCCATAGTAGGCAATGGAAACTGACTTTTCTGTGATTTAAATACTCTGAATCTATGTATATTATCCATTTCCCTGATCATTTTCAGATCACCAGATGGCTTATCCAGTCTGTACATTTCCCTACTGGTTCAATCATTCCTGTCTGCAACTCCTCTTTCAGAGCCTACCCAGAGACTCTTGGGAAATTTAACTGGCTTCACATCTGAATCATTCTCTAAGTTTGGAAACCTCATCGATTTGTACATGGCCCTCATACACATTCCAGAATTCCTTCTAAAATCTTTTGATTCCAGCTTCCTCTGAATTTTCTGTTGCCACCATCTACTAACCATATGCTCTGGAACTACCTTTCCAAGGGACACCTTTACAGGGTGTCCTGTATTCTATCCACAGTCCAGTTTCTTATCAGGGAAGACTATGTTATCTCTAAAAGTGCACTTAATTAGTAGTATCTATAAATTAGCATAATATTCCTCAATACCTTCCCCTATTGCTTGGTTCTGCATGAAAAAGCCATATCATTCTCTCCGAGTTGTCAGTAGGAATCAAAACAACCTACTGTCATAGCTAGCGTATGCTGTGCTAGGGCAACACACACATACACACAATATTTCACTGCTTTCTCTGCTCTTTTCACCAAAAAGAGAAACAGTTTCATTTTTGTAGGTTTCTCTTTATCTGCCACTGGAATGTCCACCTGGAGACCAAACTCCAATTTTCCAAGTTTTCCATGCCTTGGCTAAGTTCTGAGTTTGCTGGTTTAGTGAAGTCAGTGGCTTCAGACTCTCCATTTTCATTCTGCCTTTCTCTTCTTTCCTCCTCCCCACCCCATCATCTTTTCTCCTTTGTTCAACAACTCTGTTGTTTCATCTTTGTCTGTCTACGATTCAGTTCCTGCTGCCATCAAGTTTCAAAGTTTGTGCAGTACACCCCACAGATTCAGCCATTCAAACAAAGCCTTTCCACTGAGCCCTCTCAGACAGTGACCTGTTTCTGCTCAGGTCAGAAGCAGCAGGTGTTGCCCTCAGCCGCTTCCTAATTCCTCCCAGGAAGCACAACTCATTCAAACCAGACCTAGGAATTCTTTCAGGCTGTTGCATCCAGTAGCTACCTGCAAGGCCAAATCAGCTATAACTATGAGACTGTGTGCAAACAGCGTTTCCACTGCTTTAAGATGTTGCAAAGAGCAAGCATGAGGAGGGGCATGATCAACATCGGGACTGTTCTGCAGAACACCCCTTCTCCCTTTAGGCTATTACTTTTGCCTGTAGGGGAACTTTAGCTGCATGTGCATTTATCCAATCAAGTTAATAGCAGCTTTCATTAGGACTTGGCCTTTATCAGGGAAAATAGCATAAAGAGTGAGAGTAATACCCTCCCTTCCTCTCTACGTGGTCTTATCCAGATTCTTCTCATTTGACAGTTACTATTCACAAAAGCTGAAAGAAACTGGAGAGCTGTTAATGCATCTCTGCTGCCATGATTAGCTTGACTCACCAAAATGAACTTTTATTTTCATTTCTACCTGTGACTGAATTTTATCTTTTAAAGCAAAAATCTTCTGTGCACCTTTTAGGTCCTGTGGATTATGTTTCTACTGTCCTTATTTTGCCCCATAGTTTATCCTTTGCCTCTCTGACACTATGTGACAGCAACAATCAGAATTTGCTATTGACTTGTTGTTAGAGACACACATCTCCTGAGGCTATATTAACTTTTTATGAGGTTTTTATTCCTATGGGAGCAACAATTCCATATTTCACTTTTAAAATAGACATTCCAGTTCAGGTTTTGGCTGGCCCTTCTACAGCTCCAACCCAAGTATTTCCTACTAAAGTGGTCTGTTGTTGATCATTGTGCTTCTACCAAAGAAATTACTACATACTGGTTCCCATGATTTGATCAGTCCAAGTTAGAGAGTACAAGCCAAATCTATGTAAATCAGTTTAGTTTAAAAGGCGTGACTATCTCATCTGATAAACTACGGTTTATGTCATGTTTCCAGAGCCTGAGTTGCAGATCTTACAGCATGCAAGGTGGTGAGTACAAATAGCAATCAGGCACAAAACAAGGGCTCTGTAGTCCAGGTTGCAGGCAACAAGGTCCCAGTGCCACCCAACGTATCATAATGAGGATATTCCAAAATCCTAACACTGCATCTCTGCTCTCCCTCTCTTTTCATGCACACCCATCCTCTTATTTTTACTGCCTAACCTAGTTAACTAACTATGACCTCTGATTGCTCTCATGTCACTTGTTCCTAACTTCTTCCTACTGTCCCTCTTCTCCTTCTAAGTGACTTTCTCCAACCACCACTAACCCGACTCAACATTGCATTCTGGCTTCAGCTGTCTCTCTTTCTGTTCACTCTTTTTCTTATCAAAGGCATATTCCTACAATGCCTTCAGTTGGCCTAGTCTCCTATTCAAAAGGAATTGTCTACAGGAATGAATTGAAGCCTGTGGAATAAATGGCTTTAGGGTTTACCAGGGCTGATTAAGGAGGTCTTGCTGTCTTCCAGTAGATGGCTTCAGATCCCTCCCCTAAAGTGAAAAGCTGTGCTTCTGAATCTGAGAGGGAGGTAGAGACCCAGGGAATGCAGCACCTCAAGGAACAGGCCAGGACCATGGCCAGGCAAAGCGATATCCACTTATAGAAAAGGTCTCTTCACACGTTTTCCTCATGAGCAAGGTCCTCCACGCAAGCAGGATGTCTGTCAAAGGTGGAAAGACTGGCTATAAATGTGATAATAACTCCATAGGTAGATATTTATAGGTAAATGTTATTGGAAGAATCCACGGGAAAGAAAATTAAACTGCTGTACAGGATCTACACCCAATTGCATTCTGATTGTTTCTCACAGCAGACTTTTTATCGGGACATTTTAACAAAAATGAGGGGGATGCCTCATTTACTAGATGCACCCATCATGCCACTTACCTGGGAGTAAAGTCCTCTGAAAGCAATGAGACTTATGCCTGACTAGATACACTCAGAAATGCCCTGTTGAAAAAGATTCTCACTAGTTCAGTGTGAGAAGTGCAGCACAGAGGGGAAAGGTATGTGAGAGGGAAACAAGCAGCAGGAAAGAACTCCAGGTGAGTTTTAACAAAAGATCCCCAACCCTTTTAATTCTGCAATTTCTGAGCTATCGATTAGCACCTGTGTTCTGCAACTATCTGCTAGTCCGATTTTGTGAGCTTGACATTTTGCTATCTGGATGTGTTATGCTCATTAGGCTTAGGTCAGTGCAAAAGATATTTCCAAGATAACTTATTATTCTGGAGGGGCTAAGTGTGCTCTGAAATGAGAAAACCTAAAGCACAGATTCCATCTGCTAACCCTTGGATAAAAATTAGAAGTATATCATGACAAAGTGAAACTTCACAGAAAGAAAAATTCAATGATCTCTTTTAGAAGTCATCATTTCTTTTTGAAAGCTTAAGTTGTACACTTTTCATAAGTCATGAATTTTGTTCCTTGAGCACATTGTATGCACAGAAGCATTAGTTAAGAATTTCTTAAAGAACGAGAAACATCCCTAGGGAAAAACAGGGTAAACTTTGTTGCTTCAATGCTTTGAAGAAAAGCTGTTACTATAGGTTGTTGCTTGCAAAATTTCATGCTAAATTAAAACCAATTTGTTGCAAAGATGTTGCAGTTGTTTCTAGAATTCTTCAGTCTAAAAAGTGCATTTTTCTTGGATCTTGATTAGTTTAAGATCGTTGATTAGTTCCTTTAAGATCTCTCACTTACTTTTAAATGTTAGTGTCAGTGCTATAGAACTACACATGGGTCCAGAAGGTACATGCTGATTGGTTTAGCACAAACTCATCCTTATGGCAGATTCCTCATTTTAGTTGATAATGAGATTTGCTACACAATGAATTTATTGTGTTTTGATCATGCTGTACTCATATTTGTTTACAGTTTCTTTATATTATGACATGATTGTCCAGTTTCACTGCTGTTTTTATGAGCACATTCCCCTTTTAAAGAGTGATAAAAATGGAGGTTATCCATGAAAGTGAAAGGAAACCTATTTTCCTAATTGTGTAATTTCACTGTAGTATAGCCCCACCTTGAGGTTATGTGGGGGGGAAGCAGAAAAGGAAAGGCTCAATTTTATGACACAACTGAAAGCAGATACAGTAGATTAACTGCTTCATGTAGGAAAGAGCAACAGCATGGTTTGTTATAAAGTTAGATTATAGTGTATTATAAGGTTGAGGCTAGGAAGATTCCTTATGGAAGGGAGTCCCATCTATTTGGTGGAATACATTTTTTGAGGGCAGGAAGGTGTTGTTAGAGGGGTGGCCCAGCATTGCTGGAGCTCCAAATCTTTCATTTGCAGGCCAAAATCTCTGGAAGATTTTGTGACCCACCGCTCTGCATGGACCCTTCCTTCAACAGAGGCCCAGGGGTTGTGATGATTCTGTGGCATCTGATTCCTGGGAGTAGCTGGCTCTTCGCTTGCCTCCTGCACTTCACCTCCTGCTGCCCCTCTTTTTGAACCTTTCTGCCTGAGGCATTAATCTGAAATTCAGTCCTCTCCCCTGTCCATACATCCCTTAGCAGTGTCCTTAGGCAAACGGTCCTTTAAAGGCATGCACACAGAAAATTTGGAGCATAGACAATTAACTAAAGTGTGTGTGTGTGTGTGTGTGTGTGTGTGATGGGTACTCTTTTGAATTTGCAGGGAGCTTTCTGATATCTAGCACCACCCTGAACTAGTGTACATATCAGTGCATTGTAGTGTCTGAGTAACTGGAAGACAGAAATCCTTGCCAATCTACTGCAAATCCCAATTTAGGGCAATTTTTGGAGCTTGGTTTTCAAGTGGTTGCCATGGTGGATGCCTGGTACATGGATTCGCAACACTGAGGCCGCTGTGAGAATTTAGGGATGTACATTGTGAAATTCCAGGATTGCCTGAGAGATTTATTCGGTAAATCTTCAGTCTCCAAATGTGAAGGAAATCTTACCCCTAAATATCCTGAATCCTAAGAAGCAGGCTGTTTTTTGGGGGTTGGGGGAGGATTCCACATATTCCAATCCAGGGCATATGTGCCAAAAGTATATTTTTAAAAATCCATGAAGATCACCCACCATTTGACTTAGGGATGCAGAAAACACCAAATATA